>NC_051156.1:214294578-214497813 GCF_013339745.2 Dermacentor silvarum | reverse complement strand
CTGGGATGTACGCGCTAGGTTGTTTTGCAGCCAAGACTCCACACATACAACACTTGAAACATGGCAAGCACTCGGAATTAACCGTGCAAATGGCTAAACCGCTGGAGAAGCTGAATCCTTAGCAGCCAGTATCGCGGTATGTCGCTTTCTACGTCACGGAGAGGTTTAATTCAGTATAGATGGAGCCATGGCAGGTCCTCGAGGCCAATACACCCCTCCACTGATTGCAGAGTATATATGAGTGTATGCGTTAGACAGCACAGTAAAACAGCTTCCGCATCGACGACCCCCAAATAGTATATAGAAAAAAAAAAACGATTGGCGCAGTTTCACCCGAAAGCCGCAGCATCAATTGCGATAGCAAATTAGTAGAGAGCTATACGGAGTAAGGATAGTAGTTTTATCAGCTGTATAAACTTGGACATGCAACAGCACGAGCAACGCGCAGAACTGTTGTCGACGCCGTCGGCGTTTTGCCCGCGTTCGCTCTGAACGCGCGCGGCGTTTTTATATAAATATGCATTTGGTGCCACAGCTAAACGTCGCCTCCCCTCCCTCTCTCCCTCCCTCCCTCCCTCCCTCCCGTCCCCCCACAGCATTTCGCGCGACGGAAAAAGTCGCGTTTGCTCTCTATATATGGAAAGGAGGAAGGAGACGCTTAATTCTGCAGCCTTCAGGGAGCACGGCACAGAACGCGCGTTTGCTCTTCGACGTGCGTTCGCTCCCTGTGAAAGCGCGCGTCCCTCGCGCCCTTTCACTCGCACATACAGCGTCCGGAGCGCGGCAGCCGTGCTCCCTCAAGGGCTGCAGAAGATAGCGCCAACCTTTCCCTTTCCCTCAAGAACCACTTATCATCGGCGACGATTTCATCGCCGTTGACGTCATACGGAACCTCACGGCGACGGCGACGCCGACGGCAGAAATCCGCTTGGAGTGTCCATATAATTGCTATCGCAATAAAATATGCGTTTATTAGTATAGAATGTGTTCGAAGATATAAAAAAAAAGTAACCTGCTCGCGAGCACTAATCTTTTTCGGTTACCGCATACTAACCTTTCTTGTTCGTTTTTCAGGTGTGTGTGGTCGCGAAGCTGCCAAACTGGCGTCCGCAGGCCATAGTGCTTTCACAGATGCTACAAGACAACCACTTCCGGGTGGGCACTTGTGCCAGTTTTTCCTAAATAAATTGTCTTATTTACTTACTCACTCGGTGTCATCAAGTGTCGCAAAGGGGAGAGAGAGAGGGAGATGCTGGCCTTAACGAAGAAGCCTGGAATTTTTTTTTTGTCTGACGGCCTGACACGCCACGCACACACACACACACCACGCACGCATACACACTCGCACGCACATACAACACGCCCACCACACAACGCACACGCACGAAATCAGACACAAACAAACGCTCACAAACACACACACACGCATTTTTCCTTCTTTCCCTCGGGCCCGCGCCTGCCGCATTCCGACGGGGCCGGAATTCGAAAGAATGCTCGCGTATACATACACGGTGGGTGTATGTTGGAGAACATAACAGGTGGTTGAGTTTAATCCGGAACATCCCACGACCACGTCTCTCACAGCCACCTATCGCTTTGGTTAAACCTGTAATGAGCATTTAAACACGTTCCCGCAACGAATTTTTCAGTTCTGAACATTTATGAAGTAATACACTTTACAATATTAATCTTTTATTTGTCACTTTTTACATTTTCTTTTTCCCGTTCTTCTTTTGCAGGATTGGCACACTGTTGTAATAAATTTAGCCGATGCTACATTTACGTGTTACACACATGCCCCGTTACTGAACATAACAGTGTACGTTCGAATGATAACGTAAGACGCAAATGTTCTACATTTTACTGCTTAAATTGAGAAAGGAATTAATAGCCTACGCATGAATTTATTTTGTTCGTTTAACATAACTTTATTCGAGCTCTGCATTTTCCCTCTTTCTCCTGCCTATAATTATACCGCGCGCTTTTTAGCACATCTCCGCAGTGACCTTGTTGCACTGCTTGGGAGTTCCTATATTCAGTTTTTACTAATATTTATTTTATATCATGTTCTTGGGAGCGTCTCGTCTTCGGCGGCAGTGACGAGGTTCACTCCGGCCCCTCTTCTCTATACCCTAACCATCTTCCTTCACCCCAGCACAGGCCACAGTGCCATCCCATTTAGTATAAAAGTTATTCATTCAGTCTTCATTCACGACTTCTACAACTTATTTTTTGGGTTATCTTTTTCATGTTTACATCAACGTCCTAGACCACGACGACGGTAAAAATAACAACAGCAAAGAATCATAATTTCTTTTTACTGGCTTGCTGGCGCTTTTCCTCACAGAGAAGGACTGCGTTGGAAATTCCACTGCGCCAGCATGGGATGCCCTTGAATGTTCCTCTAGTGTTACTTTTTAGAAGATCCACACTGAGGCACATGTGCAGGAAGGCATGCAACTCATGCCATAGAATACTTCATTTCAGACTCCCACAGTTTAATTTAATGTCTTCATTGTTCTCCTATTTGTTTCTTTCTCTGTTCTATTTGCAGAAATTATATCATCCACGTGGGACTTGACCGACGAATAGTAGCCACTTCCAACTTGTGCATTTTAAGCGCTATCAATAGCACAATTTATTTATATTTACTTATTTATTTATTTGATACCTGCTTCGCCTTTGCAGGCATTACAGCAGGGGGATACATAAAAGCAAGCATCATAATTGAGACCAGTAACAAAGAAACTAATTACACAAATCGTGGTAAAATCATCATTAGAGACAATGGATACAATCATAGGCGGAATATCATTTCACTCTCGTATAGATCTAACAAAAATGAATAGCGCAGGACGTTACCTTTAAAGGAAAATTCATTTACTTTGAGACTGTGGTCCCTTTGGGATATATATGACGGCGCTTGGATGTACTTCTCCTTATCGATTCCACTTTTGGAATGGTAGATATTATGAAAAAAATTCAACCTGAGGTTTCGTCTACGATCTTTCAAGTCTTCCCATTTAAGTTTACTTTTGCTTTCTCTCATATTAAGTTGACGATCCCAATTGCCTAAAACGAATCGCACTGCCCTATTCTGTATTTTTTCAAGCGTATCGGCCAGCTCTTTGGTATGCGGATCCCAGCAAACACATGCGTACTCTAACAATGAGCGCACGTGAGTGAAATACAGTTGTTCTTTTAAGTTAGATGAAAGTTCACTGAAATTTCGTCTTATAAGAAAACCCAAAACACGTGCAGCCTTAACTTTTATGTGGTGAACGTGCCTAGTCCACCTCAAACCACGCGTTAAATAAACTCCTAGATATTTATATTCCCTGACCATGCCTAAAGCAGCGTTATTTACGGTATACGTATTCAACTGGTATGAACGTCTCCTTGTAAGGATGACGTGAACACACTTTTTAACATTCAACGACATTTCTGAATGGGCACACCAGGATGCTTTTACATTCAAATCATGCTGCAAGTATTCGGAATCACGTTCATTCTCTATAGTCCTGTAAACTACACAGTCACCCGCGAACATTCTGAACGAAGATTTGAGGTCAATAGTAATATAATTCATATGGTAATATCTTCCAGAAATACTTAATTTTTATCGAAATTCGAAAGCAGAAGTTTACTTCAGCCTGTTTGTCAAACTGCGTCAATAAATATACACCAGAAGCGCACTGATACAGAAGCGCACTGATGCAAACACCTTTCTTGATTTATGTCAGCTATTGGCCAATAGCAGCTGCGTAAGGGCATCCGCTATCGCATCTGCACCTGCATATAGCCATCTGCAAGCGTCCAGAAAAGAGTGAGAAGCAGGCTTCTGTCGAAAAGAGATCGTTTGAGAGAAAGTTGACTTCGCGCCCCGCTGCTTGCGAGCTCCAGGCGCCGCGCACGACTGCAAAACTTGGCTGAGGTGTTCACAGCAGCGTATGCTATCCGCGGATTGTGTTTTATCACCAAGCCCTAGGAGTGGTGCATGACCCTTTTGATGATGATGATGATTATGATGACGATGATGATGATGATGATGATGTACCTCTGTCATGGCTCGCACCCACCAAGGGGGATAGGCCAAGAATTTTAATGTTTCCACTATGCTTCTTCTCACCCTCTTTCTTTTCATTAAGCGTTTATCACCCCCCTCCCTCCCCCCCCCCCCCCCCCGTTCCACCTACGAAGACACAGGCACGCACGTATACATGCATATGTAGATGTAGAGTCTAGATGTTAGTGGCAGATTTTCCTCTCTAGTGAGATTGACCAAGAACGTACTATCCTTTTCAACGCTGACTTTTTGGCCAAATTGCAGTAGTGGGTAAGAGCCATCGCAAAAAAAAAAAAAAAAAAAAAAAAAAAAACAATCATGATAACTACTTCCACTTATTTCTTTGCAACTATCTCACTCATTTTTTAAAATGCTTTTGTGCTCTCCGCCCATTTTAACGTTTATGTCGAATCCAATTTTCACGCCAAATTCATTTTAATCCCTCGTGTATACCCCTCGTAATGGGTATGCACCATAGTGGGCGAGTTGCCATAAGCTTGGAACGAGAACCGCTCGTGCCTCGGCACGTCCTGAGCTCTCGGCAACATGGTTGGCGTGCTCAGGTTGTGCCCCGCGGTCGCTCTGCTGGTCGTTGCGTTCGCTGCAGATTCCGATCTCACGGGCTCCACCAAAGACTTCCAGACGCTCGCCGCGCGACTCGGTGAGCGAGTGCGGCAATTAGTTTTTATTTTCCTGAAATGTAGACGGTGTTTCTTGGTTCTTCGAGCCCGCATATGGGCACCATGTATCGCGCATGATACACCGAATTTTTTAGCCTCATATAACCACTGATGATTCTTCAGAATTGTAGCTGTTGGGGTCTGTTGGTTCAACATATTAGCAAATTGTAGCGCATAAATAGAAAGTAGAAGACACTTGCCTGTCGTCTCGTTTCTTCTTTCTGTATGTGTTTTTCTGCTCTACAGTTTGCCAATACACTGATGACTGCGTGTCATTTGTGGTAACCTTTACTCTTAATAGCTTTTAAATTTTAAGTTAGTTACCTTAAAGGTTTTACAGGCGGCTTTGTATAGGTGGCTAAATTCTGACCTCCGCTCACCGACCACCGGCCACGAAAACGGGCGAAGGAGCCATAGAAAGTAGGGGCGGGCGAATATTCGAAGTTCCGCATACGAATCGAATACACTGACGAACTATTCGTATTCGTATTAGTATTCGAAAAGAAACTATTCGGTATTTTCATATATTAGACATTCTAACCAAATATTTCGTAACAATCGACTGTTAAAGTCTAACTATATTACTCTTCTCCCCCTGCACAATTTAGTAACGTAAGCTTGTTTTCGGCTTCACGTGCAAGCTTACATGACAACCTCCGATTTTTCTTGAAGCCTATCATCACTCGCAAATTTTCTTGCGTCTGCATGCTCATTGTAGGCCGCTGCACAGTTGCCACGATGAAGCGGATTTCCGAGCACAGAGTGGTTTAAGGAAGCTCCACGAATAGTTGAGGGGAAAACGATTTTACTTTCTCTTCCAGTTTGACAAATTTGTGCCACGTGCGTAGTGAAAGAGTAAGAAGGGATACACTACAATGGAACATATTCATATGAATATATATAAGGTAACTGAGAAATCTACCGAGAAGAACCAACCTCTCTATATGGCTTTCATAAATTATGAAAATGCATTTGATTCAGTAGAAATACCATCAGTCATGGACGCATTGTATAATCAAGGATTACAGGAAGCATACGTGAATATCTTGGCTAAAATCTATAAAGACTCAACAGCTAGCTTAATTCGCCGCAAGAAAAGCGAAAAAAAGTGTCCATCGTGAAATGAATCGAGTAAGGAGCGACAATCTCTCCAATACTATTCGCTACATGCTTAAAAGAGGTGTTCAAACTATTAGACTGGGAAGAATTAGGAGGGAGGATTAAGAACGAATATCTCAGCGACCTACGCTTGGCAGCTGGCATTGCCTTGTTCAGCAATGCTAGGGATGAATTGCAACAAATGATTCAGGACGATAGCCGAGAAAATGTAAGAGTAGGGTTGAATATTAATATACAGGACAATGCTACAATAGGCCTGGCAAGAGGACAAGAATTCATGATTGACAGTCAGCCTCTAGAGTTTGCGCACATTCATCCATGTTTGGCAACTCGTTCAACTGAGCAACTTGTCAATAGCATTAGCGGAAAGGGAAATGTATCCACATAGTACTATCGATAGTTCTGCATCACTATTGGGGAGGCATCCGCTGGGGCCAGAGTCGAGGAAGATATGGCTCTGCGTGAGGCATGAGAATATATCATTTTTTTTTTCAATGTAATATGTCCCCGTACATTCCGGCGTGATCCTATACTCGAAGAAATTGAACGAGTCGAATTTTTTTCATTTGGTACTGAGGTGTTCACTTTGTATTACAAATTTTTATTGTTCACACATTCCCCTTTTTTTTTTTATTTTTTTTTTTTTTTTTTTTTTTTTTACTGCCATGTTCCATCGTTCTGGGTGGGAGGGGCTGGAGGGAGGTAAGTTACTATATTTGTGTGTGCACCCCTGCGAGTGTATTTTGAGTAGAAAATCGAAGATCGCAGCTAGATTGCCACATAGCATTTTTGCACTTGAAAAACTACATGTGCAGTAGATTTTATAATAGCATGTATGTCTTTCTCTCGTTCTTTTCTTTTTCTGTTTTTTTTTCTTCTCAGCAAGCAACTGTTTCATGTTTCAATTCCACGTTTATTATTATTATTATTATTATTATTATTATTATTATTATTATTATTATTATTATTATTATTATTATTATTATATTATTATTATTATTATTATTATTATTATTGCTCCATAGTTTGCATGCGTTTCTAATTAATACTGAAACTGCCGTTTCAGAGGAAAAATGTCTCAAGAAAGTTGGCATGACCCCTGAAGAAATAAGCACCGTAAGTGTAATTTAAGCATGTATATGCCTTATTTCTTTTCCGCAACCCAACTTATAAAACAGAGATAGGTTGGTCAAATTAGTATGGAATCTGCCCCTAAAGCGTCCATAACATTTTCTACGTCGGTCTTGGTGTGTGTGTGTGTGTGTGTGTGTGTGCGTGTGCGTGTGCGTGTGCGTGTGCGTGTGCGTGTGCGTGTGCGTGTGCGTGTGTGTGCGTGTGCGTGTGTGTGCGTGTGCGTGTGTGTGCGTGTGCGTGTGCGTGCGTGTGCGTGTGCGTGTGTGTGTGTGTGTGCGTGTGCGTGTGTGTGCGTGTGTGGAGGGAGATCGTTGTTCCGATGAGCAACTCGTGACCAGCATCCGACATCCGTATTCAAATACGTGTGATGCGAAACACAGAAATGATCTGCCTACAACCGCGAAATCACTTTTAATGAAGTTTGTTGCGTACCACTGTTTTCCTCAATTATTTTTTTTAATTAGTCAACGCAACGTGCAATCCGTAGCGGCTCTTTTCTTAAGAATACCATTGCGCGCGCGCGAGTGCGTATAGTACTGATGACACATTTAAGCCATTGTTCCCTCTGCAGATAGAAGACGTCTTGAAACGGCTGGAGGAAAGAAACGACAAATCAAAAAAGGTATATTTACTGTTTCTCTGCACGAAAGACTATATACTATCTGTGAGTGCGATGGGAGAAATATCTGGTAGTATTTCGAGTTTCTATTGAAATACAATTTAATATAATGTTATAATAATATAACAGAACGCAGCGCAAAAACAGGCACATTCACATGGAGGGGCACGAAGTACGAGCGCAACGCGCGATGCCATGGAAAAGCTTTACTAGATTGCAAAGGTACACTCTCTCGCGTCGCCGCGTTATTATTATTCTGCACGCGAGCTTTCAAATCAATACTTTCGCGTCTCTATGATGTTAAAGGGACGCTAAAGCACAACAGTGTAATTTTATATTGGCGCAGTATTCTTTCAATATTCCAGTTTCATCAATTTGGCGGAAAGATCGTTGATTTCTAAAGGCCCAATTGCAACGAAATTTCCCTTTGGGTAAATTGTTCATAACTTACAAATGAGTAGTATACACGGTGTTTCAGCGAACACTTTCAAAAATTTTAAAGGTTTCCTGTGGCAGATTTCACAATTCTAGTGCATCAGCTGGTGTACTCAAAGAGGCGGACATTACTTGCACACAAAAAAATAGAAATGCATAATAGACAAACTTAAAAAAGTTGTCGCAGTTTCACCCGAAAGGCGAAGCATCAATTGCGATAGCAAATTTGTAGAGAGCTATACGGAGTAATGATAGTAGCTTTATCAGCTGTATAAACTTGGACATGCAGCAGCACCGGCAGCACGCAGAACTGTTGTCGACACCGTCGGCGTTTTGCCCGCGTTCGCACAAAATGCATGCGGCGTTGGTGACTGTTGCCGGAGCCTCTGATATAAATAGGCATTTGATAAGTGGTTCTTGAGGGAAAGGGAAAGGTTGGCGCTATCTTCTGCAGCCCTTGAGGGAGCACGGCTCAGCGCCAACAGCTAAACGTCGCCTCCCTTCCCTCCCCCTCCCCCCCACGGCCTTTCGCGCATCGGAAGAAGGCGCGTTTGCTCTACATATATGGTGATTGTAAAGGAGGAAAGAGACGCCTACTTGGGAGCACGGCGCAGAACGCGCGTTTGTTCTCCGCCGTGGGTTCACTCCCCGTGAAAGCGCGCGTCCCTCGCGCCCTTTCACTCGCACATACAGCGTTCGGCGGCGCGCGGCGACGATTTCATCTCCATTGACGTCATACGGAACCTCACGGCGACGGCGACGCCGACGGCAGAAATTTGTTTTGGAGTGTCCATATAATTGCTATCGCAATAAAATTGCTAATTAACTTTTTAACTAATTACCTTATGGCCCACATTGCGATTTACAAATTGTAGCCGTGGAGTTCGCAACTTCGCAAGGCGGATCCACTTGGAACGAATTGCCAGGATGACGCCAGTTTCGAAATATTAATTCCCGAACTTTGCGGAGATATGCATTGGCGTACGTTCGAGTTACTTTTGTGCTTCAGCGCATAAAACGACGTTTTGTTAAGAAAGTAACTGGAACGCCAACGCTTTTCTCCGCAAAGTTCGGGAATTCAAGTACTAGGCAATCGGCAAGGCTTTGGGGCTAGCAATTGCCCAGTTGTCTTACCACAGCCTTTAAATAGCACTATACTATAAGCAGACGACGCGTCCGCCTTGTAGACGTCTTGGTAGACGCCGAACCTATAGAAGTACGCTCGCATGTATACTATAGAGCGTTTGAAAAAAGCTCGGGTATAGTGACGAAACTGCACCGGATATACTGACGCGCCTGCTAATGTCCTGGGTAGGTTTGGGGCAGTGCCAAACCAGGGCCTGTATTCACAAAAAGCTCTTAAGAATTGTTCGTAAAAGAACATTTCAGTCAATCGTGATGCTCAACATATTGACATGTGTACTTGCAAGTACCCGTGTCAATGTCACTAGCCAAGGTACCCAGCTAATGGCAGGGTTAATACTCACAAACGAGCAAAAAGTTTTGTGAATTCGGCCCCAGACCCTTAGGACTTCCATCCAAACTATGCGAGAACAGCCTGACAGCTTCACTCTCTTTAACGTACGAGTTGCTCGCATACATCTGTGTTTTTCTTTCTTTCATTTTGCGCTGTCGTTATCTCATATATGGGCCCTTTTGTTGCAGGAAGAGTTCTCAAAACCAGCTAGTTCGAGTCCTAGGTTATTTCAGAATGCAGCGTAGTAGTTCTCGACCGGTGAAATGATTAACTGTAGACCCGAGCAGAGGCTGCCGAATTTCGTGACGCCAGATAGTGCGCTGGTGCGAGTACTCCGACGCGACGTCGCCACTCGGTCGTGTTTTGTTTTCACGTCTTTTCTGGCAGCTTGCACTCACGTTAAATATGACCTTTTAGCTATTGAGGAAACGTGTATTATACCAATAGAATGTTTAGAGTCACCGTCAAGCTTTGCTACATTGAAAAGTATTCACAGCAAATTTGTAGGTATGTCGATAGCGCTTTGTGCGGTCGTTCTCTCGCCCGGTTTCTTCCCTTTTTTTTTTTTTTTTCATTCTTCTTTTTTGCGCTAGCTGTTAGGCCAACCATGTATTCGTACAAACTCCTCGTCCCAACATACAGTTCTTACATAATTGAAACAGACAGTTCAGCGCTGGTGCTGCGTGCCCTACCCAGTGTTGCCTGTGCACGCACGCTTTAGCTATTCTTCTGACTGTGTTCATTAGTATTGCTATGAAGTTCTGACACTGTGATGGAAACGACAACGACAAACTAACTTGCCGGTGTTTCCCGTTGGGCCCAGGATCCTTTAATAATGACATGGCAGACGGGAGCTTGCTACACTAAACACAGACTTTAACAGACACGCTAGCACGATACAAACGATTTACATGTACGTGGACTAGAGTTCGCGAATTGTTTGTCCTATATAAACACGTGCCAAGCCCTCTTGCGTCGCCACTCGCCCGTGTGCATCGTCGTTGCGGTGGTTGTGACGGTGGAGCGTCGTTGTGGCTACGTCGCTGCTGTCGCGCCGCACCTTGTCGGGACGTGGAAGCAGGAGAAAAACAGCACGCCGGTAGAACACCAGGCCACTGCTGTAGCTGGCCAGTAACGCCTGGCCTGTAACGCCTCGGATGCTATAACGTCGGGCTCGGTCAGCAGACAGGCAGCTCAGGCGTCCCGGTGGCCAGCAGGAAGCACTGCACCATGCCGCTATGACAGCAGGCCGCTGGTGCAGAGGAGAGCAGAGCCACGAGCGGGATCTACGACCAGGTCCGCACGGTAGCAGGACACCCGGTCGCCAGTCCTCAGGACTCGCTCAGCAGGCAGGTAGCTCAGGCGTCCCGGTCCCCAGCATGAAGCACTGCACCAGGCCTCTAGAACAGCAGGCCGCTGGTGCGCAGGAAAGCCCAGCCACGAGCTGGATCTCCGACCAGGTCCGCACGGTAGCTGGACACCCGGTCGCCGGTACCCGAGCCTTGAACCGCCATTTTGCGAGCTTGACGTTCGAGGCTGCCGCTCGCTCTCACACTCTGCGTGCTCTCGTGTCGCTTCTTCGTTCGTGGCACGTGTCGTCTTCGCTATCACCATCACCGATTCTCTTCTTGTTGCCACAACACAATTATCATTCCAAGCTGGTCTTGTCACCACCTCACGTCACTATCCACATCATCACAGACACATATATGTAAATTAACCGCAAAAAGCGCCTTACGCATTGCATAGTTCCTTTGCTTGCTCCTGTTTTATACCATAGACTGTAAACACATGCGATTCGTGTCACTTTGTTCTGTTCGTCTTGTCGTTCCAAGCATTTATATTTTTTCTTACAGCAACAAGAACTAGAGTTCCTGGACTACGTGGTAAGTGTTATGTGCGGAGATTGCTTGATGTACAAGCGAACGAAGGTGACAATTAGGGCGTGTCGCCGAAACAGCTCCCTGCTTCGACAGCACTTAGGGATCTTTGTTGAATGAGATAACGCGTTGGTATATAGTATAATGTTAAATATAATGGTTTATAAGCAGCAACATTTCCTTGCGAAATGATCTTTTTTTCTTGATACATTTTGCTAATTTCATCAAATAGTGGGCATTCGCTCGTAAGACCAATGAACGGTATGCATAACGCCTGTATAGGTCAAACGTCGTCCTTGTCTCCACTCGTGTAGTAGATCTAGTTGTCATCTCTAGCATGTCTGTAGAGTATTGTTAACGAGCAATGAACGATATGCTAAGTTCTCAGGTTTTCAACACTTAGCAATCACAACGAAGAGACGAGCGATCTTCTGCTTTTATTTGCCGAGGTGAACGTCATGTCAAAGCTTTCCAATCCACTTCGCGCATCACCACAACTGATCTGGCGACAATTACTTGCGCTCAAACTCCACCCTGCGAAATAAGAAAAAAATATATCACGTGACTAACCGTCCGCCCACTTATTCTTACACCGTGGTCCGCCCCGCATCATAAGGCAGCGCCCTCAAACAAGCAGTTAGCAGAGGCGCCGGCATTCGTCCCGTGGCAACACTGTGGTTCTAGTGGTGTCTATAGAGTCTACTATAGTGTCTACGGACTACGTTGTCTAGCCACCATAACAACACCTAGGCATCGCGCCGTCGAGCCCGGGGCGCGACAGATCACCCACTAACTCCTGCAGAGCTTGTTTGAGGGCGCTGCTTTTTGATGCGGGCTAGAATTACTGTATATAGGATCCCTTAAGAAGTCCGTACGAAGATACCATTCGCTCAAAGTTAACGAATACAGGTGCCGGACTGACCTCTTTAACATGTATTTTCTCACCAAAACAATTTCCGACTAGAAAAAATTCTCTGAAGAGCAGTGCCCATAACATCAAATTATTCATTTTCTTACTTGCTGCGACATTTTTATGTATAACGACTTTGTGTTTTTCCTATCACAATGTTATCTTTTTCTCGCCACCAGCACGCGGTGGTATTTTGTGTACCTTTTTCATTTCCAACCCCCCCACTGATGCCGGAAATGGCGCTGTGGGTATTACGATAAATGAATAAAATAAATAAATAAGGGGAACATATGCAGTAATTCTAATACCGGCGAGCGGTTAGTCGCGTGATATTTATCACTTTTCGCGGAGTTTCCTCCTCAGCCCGAGAAATATAAGCGGGCAAATAGTACCTGGTTGAAAACATGCCAGTTTTAGGTTTATTTCACTTTTCTACAAATTCGTCACTGACTGCATGCACGCCATTCAGATCAGTAATTAAAAAGTTAGCTAATTTGAATTATTTATCAATTGAATGCCATCAGCTAAAAACTTAATGACGGCTTCTCTACATCGACTGTGAACAATATGCACTTCGTTATCGGGACGTAGAATAGGCCCATCTGTTTTAAGATCGCGATGCATGATATGGGACCTCCTGCGTATACCTGTTTGGTTTTGGTTCGGTTTCAACGCGCAGATTCGTTCCGCGGTTCGAAGAAAATAAATTTTATAACAGGTCGTCGCAACACTGAACAGGTTCACGAACCGGTTCAGCGCAGTGCAGTTTATCCTGCCCCTGGCAAGTACATTGCATGCACAGGGATGACAACTGACAATCTTGAAGTAATTTGACGAGAACTGCACTCGAACATACAATAAAACACTTTTATTTTGTATGCATCAGAATGTCCACAAATCAACAATCAGAACTGAGCGTATAATGAGCGTGCGATGCCATCATCGCTTGCAACCTGGAAATACCTAAAGAAAAGTAAGGTCCAGAAACTGAAGAAAGCAACACGATAGAAATAGTAGCTGTTCAGTTAATTTTACTAATTTTTTGCTCACGCGGTACAGTATGCCCGCCAAGATTGACTAGTAAGCGAAATAGGGTGCCGCCTGAATTCTGCGTTAAAGACCTAAAGTAACATGGTGCCCTAATTAACTAACTACGACATACTGATATACGAAAGCACTGTCGAAAGTCCGGCTAACCTCACCGTTCTCGAAGGCATTCGGCTGGACAATGATGACTTCGAAGGACCGGATATTTCACAGATGCAACAGGAGTGCCCATCAAATACACGTCGTCAAATAAGCAGCTTGGCCAGCACTCAGACTGGCATCTAGATTTGCTGTCAGTCGCGCTGAACGCCAGCGCCACATCCACACGAAAGCAACAGCGCCGACGCTCAGTCCAGGTATCGTATACGCGTTACGGAGAAACCCGAGAAGAGATTTGTTGACCGAGCGTAAACAGGAAGGAAACGAAACCGACCAAACTCGGCAATCGGAGTTGATCTCCCTCGCTTCTCACGGGTACCGTAGTACCTGAAATTATCTGACCTCAGTCACAAAGGGTGAAAGCGAGAGCTTCCACTGCATATATACAGGGTGTCCCAGCTATCACACAGCACGATGAAAAAAAAAAGAGGAACGGCGTTACGCGAAGCAAACCTAGTGGGTATTGTTTCCAGTGCAGTGGAGTAGCCGCCAGTAATTTTTTTCGTTACTGAGATTTAATTAGGTAATTATAATTAATGATCTAACTCGAGAAGTACTGTCCTAATTATCAAAGTGTCAATGAGAAAATTGTAGAGCACCATGAAAAACTATCGATACAGCTTTCTGTTTCTCAATACCTGCTACATAAAAGTATTTTTCCGAGCATGAAAGAAGCCCGCGAATACACGCAAAGTGCCTCGAGCGGCCAGTCGCGCGGCAATTCGTCGTGCGGAGTTCAGAAGCGCTAGCGGCTCTACCAAGGTGGCCGTTGTTACCAGCAGATCATCATCATCATCATCATCATCATCATCATCATCATCATCATCAACCTATTTTTATGTCCGCTGCAGGATGAAGGCTTCTCCCAGTGATTACCCCCGTCTTGCGCTAGCTGATTCCAACTTGCGCCGCCTCTAAAGTTCCGAATTTCATCACCCCAACTAATTTTTCTGCCGTGCCATAGACTGCGCATCCCTTCCTTTGGCACTTATTCTGTAATTCTAATGGTCCACCGGTTATATGCCCTAAACGCATTGCATATATCTCCTGCCCAGCGCCATTATTGCTCTTAATCTGAAATATAATATCAGGTATTCCCATTTGCTCTCTGATCCATATCGCTCTCTTCCTGTCTCCTAACGTTACGCCTAAGATTTTTCCTTCCATCGCTCTTTGCCCAGTCCTTAACTTGTTCTCGAGCTACCTTGTTAACCTCCAAGTTATTTACCCATATGTTGGCACTGGTAGAATACAATGATTGTGCTCTTCTTTTCAACGACAGTGGTGAGCTCCCAGTCAGGGTTTGGTAATGTCTGCCGTATATGCGCTGCCGCATGCCGTGTGTACCACCACGTGCCCATCGTCTATCTCCATACTAGCACACAACGCAACTCGCAACTCGTGAGTCGCAGCAATCTGTTAGTGAAGTGCGCCGGCTGAAGTATAGTGTCACGGCTGTCCCCCGTTCGCCGTTTCTGGCGCCCGTTAATCGGCGTGTTGCTATCTCGAAACTATATGCCGCACCGTGAGACCACGACGTTTTTGGCGCCCGTTAATCGGCGTGTCGATGACTCGAAAATATGCCGCTCCATGACAAGTAGTTATTCAAAAAAATCGCGAATTTATTGAGCACCCGTTGTCGCCCTATAGTATATATGATTATACCGCTTCGTGCCAACCCGTGACCGCTATTCTTTTTTTCTTTTGCGGGGTGGGGGGGTTCAGGTTCGGTTCGGGTTTCGACACGTTCAAAGAATAGCGGTTCGTGTTCAGGTCAAAATTTCGGTTCGGGTACGGTTTTCGGTTCAACACCCTGATTATAAGTATGCCTTGGTCGATTGAGACTTTTCAAAATGCGACTGTACAGTCCCTAGTTATGCCTGGGATATGCCCTTCAAGGCGAAAATAAAAGGCAGCAATGCTATACTTTAGCCCTGAATATTCTCCGCCAAAATGTCCCTAAAAAGTCGATTTGAACTGACAAGAATTAAATGTATTTCAACGTTTTGACTGTTGGATCTGTCCTTAGCGAGCAGGACAACGCGCGAGGCATTTGACTCATTGCATTTGTCTTCTCCCAGGACTTGTACGCGCGCACACCGGAAACTTCAAAAGGTATCCGCTCCAAGTGGGAGGCGTTTATGGTGAGTGTATCCTATACGTCATCTTTTCACAGAACACTACAACCTAAAAATGAAGTTACAGATTCATTGCTTTCCAACTCAAAGAATTTACGAGTTTAGAGATTTTATCCGTAATCCTCAAAGATAATTATACGGTCGCTCATTTTCTGTGACGTCACGGCGGAGAAGTTGCAGCATCTGCGCTTGTGAACTATGTTTTGGAGCGTAGAGGCACAAATAGTTAATGCGCTTTTAGTAGGTTGAGCTTGTGAATTCCTAGGCTGTCACCGAGTCTAACATTGTCACACAAACACGCTCGTTGTCTGATTGATAGTCAGCGCATTTAAAGACGAAACAAAGGAAAGTGCACACGAAGTGCTCTGACCCTGGACTGTCTCTCTGTCTAAACATGTCCCAACCGTGCCCAGGTCAGCACTTCTTTATGTACAATTCACTGCCGCTGAGCCGTATCATGCTCGCTCCGCTGACTGAATCGGCGATATGTCCCTTCAGTTATGATTCTACCAGACCTGAAGGCACTGTTCCCTCCACGACTTCAATCCACCACTTAGAAGTGGCCCTCTCCCGCTAATCACACGCATTGGAGCACATCGTTCTACGTCTGAGGTGTCCTGGCTACATATCGCCGCAATCAAAACGACTCTGCCCAATCCTATTTGGTCCCCATCTCAAAAGCGAAATTTGACTTTGGCTTCTTATCAGCTGTAAAGTGCCTGGATGTATTTCTAATACGACAAATGCCTACAAGTACGCGCGTAGCTTTCGTCAAAGGGAAACGAGCCGACTGCGCGCATGGCCGCAGCTGACTCCGGGACATCTAGTCGGCCTCCTGTTGCATCAGCACTGCTCTACATATAGATTGGAAAAATGCTTCCGCCGGCATCTTCAAACTAACGTTTCCACCCCCATCCCCCTACTGTCGCTACTAAGCTACTTTCTTACTAACACGGTTGGAGCTACAGCTCGCGAAACATCGTGTGGTCAATAGCAGCAGCAGCTATTGAATTAGGGATCAAATCCAGAGTATGGCTCCAGTTTGGCGTAATGAGGAAAGAAGAAAGCGAAACACTAGCAGTGTTCTTTCGCTTAATTTTGGGATCTTCTATTGGTTTAGGAGTATAACTTTCGGGAAGGTTTAGGAACAGAAAGGCAGAGGGTAAAAATATATATTTGCCTGAAGTTATTCACAAACACCGTTTGCTTAGTACGATACGTTTTCTTCGATACCTCGTTTATGTCTTCCATGAAGCAAGGCTGCACATCTTCAACTTTCATTACATTTTTCTTTCTCCTGCTTTCTAGATGTGCATGGCAGATGAAGCTGCGATTCCAACACACGATATATAGTGTGTTCGTCGCTGATACAAGAGATCCAGTTGCTCGTCTTTGTAAATAAACGAAACTGTGTTGACTATGTCAACCTTGATAAGTTTTACTGTCGTACGTATTTCACGTACTGAACTTATAGGTTTCTGCACTGACGGCACTCTGCTGGTTTGGTACAAATGGATCTAGTCATTTTCCTGTCTGTCCGCCGTGCAAAAGAAATATTCATTTACTAAGCAGTAAGTATAGCAGATTATTCATTTATATTTTTATTTGTAGCTGCAGAACTTGTCCGTTCCATCCACCCGTGAGCACGTGCCCTTTCCATCACCTTCCCGGAGTTGTTTCGTGGTAGCCGTAGAGAGCGGACGTCCACTTTCACTTCCCGTTTCCTCTCCCCTGACGACGCTTCGCCGTGCTCCCTCAGGGGTTGCAGAATCAAGCATTTCCTTCTTTTGATCACTCTCTCTCTCTCTCTCTCTCTCTCTCTCTCTCACTTCTTCCTCTTCTTGGTGCGTCGGCGTCAACGCTGTCAACGTTCGACGGATCACTCACCTGCGTCCGTGAATCTGCCAGTCGCGATGGGCTGGCCACCACCGCGAAGCTAGCGAGACGTGCGACGAACGAGCGAGCGACAGCCACCCTCTTCCTCCCTCCCGCCCCTCACCACAACTCGCTTGCCCGAGAGCATGCTCCCTTTCCCTCGCCTTCCCGCGGCGAACGAGTGAGCGAGCTAACGAGGCGACAGTGCGCCCGTCCCCATTTCCCACGCCCCTCCCCCACATCCCCTCTCTACCTCTACCACGCTTCGGCACTTTTCCATTTCGGAGAAATCGTTTTCCTCGTCAACCATTGCTCCAAATTTGGTGAGGCTTGCTGCATTTAAACCCAAAAGTCAAAATCTAGTGACTGTTGGAAGTTGATTTTCGCTTTAGGCTGTCAATTGTTTAATAAAAATTGTTGAAAGTTGCAAATTTTCAGCAAACGAAACTTGCAAGTTTACAGCTATGTAACTCAGCAAAGAAAAATTATATCCCAATTCTGTTAATTGCGTCTAGCAGTATACATCTAAAGCGGACAAAATTGATGCATTATACATGGCTCTTAAATACACCACTGATATGTGAGTAGGATATTTGCAAAACCATTTTAAACGTAACAAATTCACTTAAGATATAAAATTAATATACCAAGTTTGTCCGCTGTGGATGATTTAATGGATGCAGTTTACAGCACTTCGATATTAGATTTAGGAGGAGAGTTACGGTTTTGTAAACTTTGTGCTTATATAAATTTTTCCTCAATCTTACCGACTTCGGCAATTTCTGTAGAACAATTCAGGCCTTAAGT
The DNA here is from genome assembly GCF_013339745.2 of Dermacentor silvarum. Lineage (NCBI taxonomy): Eukaryota > Metazoa > Arthropoda > Arachnida > Ixodida > Ixodidae > Dermacentor > Dermacentor silvarum. Next base: position 214,479,467 of record NC_051156.1, on the reverse strand, counting down.
CAAGATTCCGCTTCCAACAGTTACTATAATTTAACTTTCTCTCTCAAATGCAACAAATGTCACTAAATCGGCCGAGAGGCTATCTCGAAAAAGCATTTTTGCGCCGTCCTATCTTAGAGGCTACGACCGTGCGTATACCCTACTGCTTTCTCAAATTTACAATTAACGCACGGTAGATGATCGCGAGCTGAAAGCTGTTACGTGCGCGAATGTCTGCAGCTGGCGCTGCAGCATTTGCTCCAGGTAAGCAGGGTATATGGCAGTGCGCATGTGCACGGTGAACCAGTTTAAATGATAACACCCGCTTGGTGGATGTTATAGATCGCTAAATGTCAATGCTTTACGCATCGAAACGAAAAGGTACCGCGTGATACGTTCTTGAAAGCGGGAACTACTTCGCACGCCTTTTCGAGTCGTATACCACGTTCCCAACTGGTATTCCTGTTGTTATCGTCATTTTAACATCGATTAATTGTCCCGTTCCAAACTGCACGGAGCTATACCTCTGCGCAACGTCCCACACCCATGGATGTTGCAAGTATGAGCGGGCGGTCTTTTGTTGGACGAGGCAGGTGGAGTGAATGCACCGTTTATATTGACGCCAATGTGCGTGGCCTACGCATGCATGTGTCTTTCTGGGTATTCAGGCCTGCTGAACGCGTGTAAAGGGGCCGCCGCAAACACGCGGAAAATATTTCGACAACATTAATTCAATGCGCCCTCCACCTCCTCACACACACACACACACACACACACGCGCGCGCGCACACACGCGCGCACACACACGCGCGCACACACACGCGCGCACACACACGCGCACAGATTTTTTTTTTTTTCAGGAAAGAAATTACAAACGTCACAAGCGATTGAAGACTCTCGCAAACGACATGACGAAAGCCCAAATCCGCTTATAATAACCGCAACTATAGTTCCATAACTTGAAGAGAGCGATTTTATTTTCTATTTTTCATTCCTTATCAATTTCTCGCACCCGGCGCCAATATACGGCGGCGTATCGGCGTCCGAGGCAATGAAGAAGGGTGGTAAGAATGAAAAATAAAACGCTTTTTACAAGAAAGGCCGCTGGTCACCCTGGACTTATTTGACACTCCTCGTTCGCCGTCGCGGCTCAGAATCACCTAGAACAAAGGCGCTTCTTCGTAAGCGGTGAACGTGCTGTGAATCTGCCTGGAAACGTGTTGGGAAGTGCGGATGCTCGTTTATTGCACTAATAGAAACGTAATCGAAATTTGGAACAGGCACACAAAATAATGTATAAGGAAAAGATAAACAGTATATGAAGTGCAGTCCACCTGGCTTGATTGTCGAGGCACGCCGGTTCCCCCCCTTTCTCTTACGCTGTACTTCATTCCAACGGCGCTGCCCGTGTCGGTGGCCTGGCGGCGTGGCTTTGTGATTGAGCGGCCGCGCTAGTTGCCCGTGGAGACGCGTGGTCAGTCAGTTCCGCCGGACACGCCGAGTCGGCCACACCGCTGCTCTGGTAGGACTCCGGGACTCCGAATATCGCGCTGGCTGCCTGTACACGTGTGAGTCGCTTTCTTCTCTTGTTCACACGATGCTCAAGTCGCTGATGGCAGCCCTACGCATACACAGGGACCAAGCTTTGCAAAGCTTAATTTTTCTTCTTTCAAAAGAATTCTTCCACGGGCTAGATTGGTACATTGTTCTTGAACACTAAGTTCGTGCAGAGCGATTGTCTGCCATTGCTCAGTACTTCTGCTTGTTATCTCGCTTGCTATGCTGATTGACCCGTGTTCCTTCTTGCGATCCCTTCTTGCCTACGAAGAGTACATGAGTCATAGCTTTGAGCTGTAGCAGGGCTTCTCAAACTTTTGGCTGTCATGAGATCTTTGAGCCTGCGCAAAACTCAGAATGTGTCCACTCAGTCAGTATTGACCTGTTAATTCACGGCTTCAGCTTGCAATCTGCTGGAGTCAGAGGTTGATCACGTGAAGCAGGTAAATACATAAAACGATCGCAGCCCCCCCCCCCCCTCCCCCCAGATATTTTGATGAGGGGGAAGTTTTAGAGGGAAGTAGCAGCTACGTAAAAAGCCTGGATTTTGTTCACTTCATCCCAAGCATATCGGGAGTCACTGTATATTCGTCGAGCAGGGACTCCGGAACGTTTTTGGGAGTTGGGGTCCGGGTCAAGTATTCTCGTCTTAGTATGTTGCGTTTATTGTATTTTTTCTAAATATCGGTCAGTTCTTATTTATTTACATGACATTTTATTATTTTAATAATTAGTATAATTTTAATGACATCAATTATTAATGTTTTAATTCATTTTAGCGGTATTAAATATCACATATTTGCATCCTCGCTTATTCGGCATTCGTATACGTTTTAAAAACGGTTGGAAATTTCAGAAGTACCGAAAACCTGCGCACACCGCGCAAATGACAAAACGGGTTCGAAAGCTGCGAAAAATCATTGTTTAAAAATATTTCCACATTTGCTCCCGCAGTGAAGCAAATGTGAACTGACGAAAGTACACAAATGGGTGACATGAAAGTAGGCAGTATGTACAAATCTTCATGGCTGGCATGACAAGGGGGCGTTGGGCAGGAGAGGTTGTCAAAGGAGGCCGAAAGTCGCTGTTCGTTCTGCCGTTCTCGACATGAACTCTTTCATAACGCTATCCAGGTGCAGTTCCGCAGCCCTCTTCTTGTGCATGTGGAGGAGGAGAAGGTGTGTCAGCCTCCTCTGGGTCATTCAATTGCGAAAAAAAAATGTTTTTGCTTGCCTCAGAGCACTGAAAGATCGCTCTCCTGAAGCAGCTGACGCAGGCACAGAAAACACGAGTTGCAGATACCGGACAACCTCGTCCATCATCTTACGCAAATCTGCACACTCCCCCTGCAATATTTGTAAAATGCGATCACTTGCGGCCGGACCTTCGTCACGCAGGAGCGTTGGGAGAAGCACGACTTGCATGCGCTGAAAGCCTGCCGATGTCAAAATCTGCAGCGTGTGCTCATATAAGCTCATTTAGGTCATTTGCCGCGAAATTTGGACCTTCAGCAGCGTCAGTCAAGTTTCGCTCGAGGCTAATCAGCTGCTCCATGCCAGGCTGTTCAAATCGCCGTCGGGTCTCGCTGGTAATACGATCGATGGCGGCAAAAATCTATTTTCTCTGTGACGACTTGCCGTCAAGCTCTGCAGGCTCCTCAGGCTTGTATGCTAATTGAAGCCTTCTGGGCGGCTGTGATTCTCTGGGCACACGAGGTTCTTTTTGACCTAACTCTGTTGATCTTGAGTTCGTCCGCTGCCATAGGACGTCGAATGAGGTGTCAGACCGTAACCTTTACAAGCGCTCACAAAGAGCCTCTGCTGCTTCTTTTGCTCCTGCAGCGCGGTAAACGGGGCGTTGAAGCATCCTCGCTAAATACTCGCATGGGCCAAACAGGCCTATATAAACGTTGATACCTAATAAAGTTTCGAACTTTAATACTTTCTCATATCATTTTATGGCTGTCTTGCTGGTGCCACTGAGAGAGCTTTGAATCTCTACCAGTTCCTGAAAAGTCGTCTGCATCCTTTCATAGTTCTCAACAAGCCTATCCATTGATTTTACTCTTACTGTCAACCACATCAGACACAGTGGTAGCAGTAGGGTGTGCCGCCTAGAATAACCCTGCTCATCGGCATCATTACCCGGAGGAAGTACAACGCTCAATTACAGCGCTCAAGTACAATGACAATTTGCATGTCGGGAGTAGACTTTCCTTTCTTGTTAGGGAGCAGTCTATGAGCTGGTCATCGATCTTTTGTTCAGGTTTCCCGCATTTGCAAGAGTTGTGGTCAGTTCTGTTGGATCTTAAGAGGTAGCTTGCAAATATAACAGTGTCCGGTGATTGCCTGGCTTGTGTATTATTTTGTAGTGAAGTGCAGTGGCATGAGGGAAATGTTTCTTATCCATTGAAGTGTTTCGCCCTCTCCTTGTGTAAGTCAATATTCCGCCAATTGTTTGTGCATCTGTTTGCGTAGTTGCGATTTAATGAAGAGTTTGGTTACTGGTATGTTGAGTGGCGTGCCTTAATCTGTATCTTCTTAACGGTCATCGTGCCACCGTTGTACGTCCAGTCCTACGTCCATCGGCCTTCTGGAAAGCATTGGACCACACAACCACCAGTTTGAAAATTGTTTTCAGCGTAAACGGTCGGAAAGCGGACGGAGGGAGGGGGGGGGGGGGGGGGGGCTGCATCGGCAATGCCGATAAGGAGGTTCGGTACAGCGGCCAGTCATCCATGGGGTGAATGGCGAAGCGCTCCGCATTAGCCCCAGTCATTACTATATAATGGCCCAAATTTAGTCCGTTTAAACATTTTTTACACTAATCGTGGTTAAAATTATTCGAATAAAGCCTGCGTACAAAGCAACCATCTAGCAAATACGCGAACGGAGCTGCAGGTACGCTGCCTTACCAGCCGGCGCGGCCGGCGTCACGTGGGATTTGCATTGGTGTAGTTGATTCTACATGTTTATTTACCGCGTCCTGTTTTGGAGTACAGAACAGGTCATCACACTCCTACCTATTCCCTGTTCTGTGTTCCAAAACGGCGCAATAAAAAAACTAAGAATGCGCCGCATCGTTCAACCGGAATTTCAGTTTGTGTTCAGACATCATACTTCCACAATAACCGGCAGGCGTGAATGGGAATTTTGAATTACATAACCGTATTTTACTTTTATGGGTCCAAATATAGAGTTCTGAATTGAGATCTCTGGCGCCATGATCGACGGGACCCAAAATTCTGTTCGAACTATGGGAGCATAGAATTATTGGGACTTCACTGTATCAGGTATAAACACTATATAAAGCGAAACAACACAGCAGTCATTTTCGCCCTCTGATGCCATTATTTATGACAGCAGGAGCTATAGTGCCAAAAGGAAGGACTATAGGGTAACAGTTGCGATCACTTACTTAACTCAACTGCTCCAAACTTAAAACATGTAGCTACAGAAATGTCTTTTTTTTTTTCATTCATGTCGATTAACCTGCTTCATAATAAAAGTATTCTGCTTCAAAACCAAAATTTTCTTGCTCCAAACAGTGATGCAGCTGTCCCACCAGTGTGTAAACAAATAGATGTTTGTCAGCAGTCAGCATACGGGACACATTTTCATGGAACGCGATTAAAAAAATGGTCTCGCAGAAATCAGTCTCATGCGAAATGCCTGACTTTTCTTTAATGCTAGCCGACGGATAGCTGCCTTCCACAAGTAAACTGGCAGACATAAACTTGTATTAGGATTTAAAATGCCCACATCTGGAACGCTAGAGTATCATATAACGCTAGTGTACACCCATCTCCGCTAGTGGACACCCATCTCTCGCCCCAAGCGCCGGCCCGCAAGACAGACGGTGCTTTCTTCGCTGAAACTTGCGCCGTGACCGACTCAGGGAGGCTCTTGCGACTTGGAACTTCCTTGGCGTCCCCTCACTCGGAGACAATCTTTATCAAACGCTCTCGCTGCTGTCGCACGTGCTACACATTCCGTAACCATAAAAGTGCCTTTGGACATCGCGCCGTACAGCCGACAACCGACCCAGCAGAAACTAAGGAAGCAGCTTCCGAGAATCTGCGTTCCTCATTGGACTATGGCGCTATCGATAGCACTATACTAAGAAAAATGCGGGCAGTAACCGCGACGGGCAACAGCATCTCGAACGGTACCACACTGCCTGCATCGACAATATGGTGCTGCACGTCCGCTAACGAAAGGCGCGAGGGGGAAAAGTTGCTCTGGGCCTTGGTGGCAATTCTGTCACACCACAGGCCATCCGTTCGTCCGACTCTTTCCAGTAGTAGTCTATTGACAACGGGGTGGTAGTAGTAGTGATTTTATAGAAGAAAATGACGCTTACGGCGAAAGGACGGAAAGCGGGGCTTGGTGGGGGAGAAGGAACGCGGCCGACGACTGTCCGAAGGGTTTCCGCTAAAGAACAAGAGGGGGCCACGAAAGAGCTTCCGACAAAAAGGAGGCACACCATCGCGTCCAGATGCGGGAAAGTAGAGTTCGTCGGTGTCCCCTCTCCCAAGCGAGCGAAACATCGAGGAGCCCTAACGGGAAGGCTCCCGCAGCTGGCGCTGAGCCGTGCTCCCTCAAGGGCTGCAGAAGATAGCGCCAACCCCTTCCCTTTCCAAATGAACCACTTAGTAGTCCCGCAGCCTTCCTGTGGTTACACGCCGCTTCTGTAACCCAAATGCAGCGTGCCTTGTGTCTTTCAACGCGGAAAGCCTTGGGACGCCCGAGTTTCTTGGAAGGGATGGACCAGACCTCTGGAGGTCCTCTATTTTTTCGCATCCTCTCTCTCTCTCTCTCTGTATGTTTGTCTTTTTTTTTCGTTTATTATTAACATGTCCAGGGAGTTTTTTGGTCCGAATTCTTCGAAGCATTGTGTCTCTTGGTTGAAGAACTACACGCTGAACGTGTTATCAGCGCGTCGCGAGGTTTCGGACGAAGAAACGGTGCCGTGTTCTCTCCATTTTCTTACTTTCTCAAACAAGCTGCGAGCATTGCTATTGGTGGAGATGAAGACGCGCGGGAAAGTGGCGCAAATTGACTGCCGGTGTCTGTTGGCTTCTGCTTATGACCTGGTTAAGGGTTCAAGCGGTAGTAAGGCTCATTCACACCGGCGACTGACAGTGGTAGCGCGACCAAGGTAGCGCGACCAAGTCGCAAATGGTCGCTTTTCACGAAAAGCGACCATTTTGGGCTAGTCGCTCACTGCTCGATTTTTCAGTCGCGCGACCGTGGTCGCAAAGTTGATCAACCAATCAGCGCCACGCCGAAAGTGATGCGTTTTTATCCGGCGTCGCCCACGCCAAATGCAATGTCCGCGCCACCATAGGCAGACTACAGACCGGTAATTGGTGTCTTGTCTTGGGATGCTGGAACGCAGCAGTTGCAGCAACGTGTCGAATGTACGCGGTCGCATTCGCTGAATTCTAAACAGCAGGAAAAAGCACAACACAAACCCTTTCTCCAGCTGCCGTTCGTTCGATGAGCACGCCACCCAAAGGTGAACAGCTTCACTTTAATATTGAGTAATTGGAAATTGCAGGCAGAGGCCTTCGTCCTGCAGTGGGCAGAAATACAGGCTGACGACGATGATTGGAAATGCTTATAGCCTACACACAAGGTGCAGGGACACAAGTGGCACATTTGAATTATCCATTATATAACTTTATTGGATATAATGTAAAAACCACTACAAATATATAAAACAGTTGAAAAGCAATGACAGATACAAAAACACAATGTTTCACATAGCACAACATATGTTAGGCTCTATGTACAAACTACAGGGTACAAAAGAACTCGAACTGCAAGAAAATTGTTATTACATTTCTCATGGCATGTGAATTCCCAGCCCTAATGGCACATGATGGGAAAAAAGAATACTGCACAGAATAATCAAATGAAGATGCCTTAAATTAGGTACAACTGCAGTGAAGGTATTTATGCAGGTAATGCACCTGTGAATGAAATTTAAATTGTAATTTACACAGAATCAACATGAATAGATGGTTACATGATGAAAAAGTGAAAAACTGAAAGGGGCGTGCACATTATTCTGCTTGTACCTACATGTAGATGCAATGGTGTGGCATATCTATTAAAATGCTAACATATGGGACAGAAACTTGGAGGTTAACAAAGAAGCTCGAGAACAAGTTAAGGACCGCACAAAGAGCGATGGAACGAAAAATCTTAGGACTAACGTTCAGAGACAGGAAGAGAGCGGTGTGGATCAGAGAACAAACGGGGATAGCCGATATTCTAGTTGACATTAAGCGGAAGAAATGGAGCTGGGCAGGCCATGTAATGCGTAGGATGGATAACCGGTGGACCATTAGGGTTACAGAATGGATGTCAAGAGAAGGGAAGTGCAGTTGAGGTCGGCAGAAAACCAGATGGGTTGATGAAGTCGTGTGGTGGTGAGTAACTGACAAGGTCGTGCCGGAGAACACCAATACTGAAGCCTGGCCCGCGCTACCAAAGCTACAGCCGCCAGGAAATCTGCAGGCGCAAGTCGGAATACGCTAGCGCAAGACAGGGATAATTGGAGATAGCAGGGAGAGGCCTTCCTGCAGTGGACATAAATAGGCTGATGACGAGAATCTATTAAAATGAAGTGAACTTGTTGGTTTGACAAATATCAAGATATCAGTGCAATTAAGAAAAAAAAAGCACGGTTGTCTGCTCAAAAAAAAAAAAAAAAAAACACGCAAGAAAATAATGTAATGCACCAACTTAAGGGTTCAACACAAACCAAGCCTCTGTCCACCACATTCAGGCAAAGCAGCCACTTTGAGCAAACCGTGCCTAAGGTGAAGAACTGACCTGGATATACACTGGGGTGCAGGAGCACTCCAACAATGTAGCAGTACACATACACAAAGGCGAGATGCACGATAAACGAGCCTAGAATCTAAATACCAGCTACAATTATGATATTGGTCAAATGTATAATGGGTAAAAATGTAAAAAACGACATGTACATACGCGGCCACTGCAAGCGGGAACACGGGACCCTGTGGCAGCCCCCCCCCCCGTATAAGGCACTATCGCCTTGCACAGTCTAGTGGCACAGATGCAATCAAACCGATAGGCGAAGTGCCCCTTTGCACGGAATTTAGATTTTGCCCACTCGCAGCTCCGAGTATTCATGCAAGTGCTCCAGTAACGTGAAATGAGCTGCCAAGGCAAATATCTCGGACATGGCAAGGCAAGCATAGAAGACTAGTTCTTATGGAAAGAGCAAGTTGTTCATCTTTGCTTTGCTGTCACGGTCAGCCTGGGAATCCGCGATGCAGCTTTGGGCATCTGCAGCACACCACCAGCATTGGCCTTAACGGTGAGGCAGGGTATATGCACGATGCCGATTCGGGTGTCGATCTGAAGCGAACAACCAGCAGCGCTACCGCCGACTAAGGTGTTGCGGCGGGCAGCGCAGTCTACCACAGACTAGATTTTGGCAAACTCTGCTGCGTGAAGTTTGGAGAAGTTCCGAGTCTTCCTCACTTCAGATGCCGACTCTGGCACGGGGCTGTAGGCAGCCGCAGCATGGTTTGGCGACACCGCACCGACGGGCTGCGCTGCTTCGGTGCTCGACTTTGGTCCTTGCAGAAAACAGTATCGCGACGTTTGCCCCGGACACAGCGGCCACAAAGCAACCTGAAATGAGCTGCCAAGGCAAACACTCGGACATGGCAATGCAAGCATAGAAGACTAGTTGTTATGGAAATAGCAAGTTGTTATCCAACCGACAGTAGCATGACGTTACAAGGCTAACCCATACGAGTTTTACAGAAAGTGCCACAGTTGAAATATTTGCCCAGGCCCAAGAATCAAAACTGGCACTGACACCTTTCCAGGGTGATCACTACCACTTCCGTTAACAGGAGGCTAGTAGACTGCAAAGGAAGGCTCAATTAAACAACTCGTAGCACAGAGACTGAATATTGCAAATTCTGCAGAAATCCGCAAAGTCGGTCACGTTCCCCAGGATTAAGTGGCCTTAGCTGTAAAGCGTGCATGTCTCTGAAGACAGGCATTGCGTCAACATCGAAAAGCAGCAACGTGCTGGACACGGAATACAGCACATATGCGCGTCGCTACGCAGGCAACTGAGCGTAAGCACTATGCCAGAACCATCAGAAGAATTTCCCTAAAGAGGCGATAGCAGCGCTGGTCAACCACATTACTCGGCGCAAAGAAAGGCTTCATTCGCCAGAATGTGCAGCACTAGCGATGGTTGGCGGATACCTGTCGAGAGTCGTTAATGAGCGGGCATCGTGCAAAGAATGCCTCAGTTTGCTGACAAAGCCCAAGCCTCAGCGCCGTCAGATTCAATGATTAGGCTTCCAGACAGAGGCGGTATGCTGTATCCGTCAGACGAACTCTTAGTTGTGCTGAACTCTGCACAAATATGTGCTCGCTAAGCGAAGACATTTGAAGCACCCTGCGAGGGAGACTGTCGTGAATGCTGCACAAGTGATGCGAGGGCGTGAAGTATTCAAGCGTTCAGCGCCTGAGCATCACGAGAGGCTGTTTGAGATCATGCCGACGAAGTTCTTCCGCCCTCTATTCACTAATTTTGCGCTGAAGATAACGGACGAGAACGACATCGCAGAATTTTTTTTTTTTTCCCCACAGAAGCCCCTGTCATGAAAGCTCCACAAACTTTAAGTCCAAATGATGGCAATAAAAGTGTTGTGCAGCTATTAGAGCCGATATTTTTTTTCCACACGGACATACAAAACATATGTAATAATTAGGAGAAGGAAATAAAGCTTCATATAGTTGTACAGATGAAAGCTGTGGTTTTCCTTTTATCGTTTGTTTTTTCCTGCGGCAGAGGCAATTCGCAGCGGCCTGTACGCATCCGTCAGCGTTAAACACGCGCAGATGTTAAAACGATAGAATCAGCACTGATAAAAGTCGCAGTTTCGCCCGAAAGGCGAAGCATCAATTGCGATAGCAAATTAGTAGAGAGCTATTCGGAGTAGGGATAGTAGTTTTATCGGCTGCATAAACTTGGACACATCCTCTTACTAACCGAATTAACAAGCGTGGTGTCAGCGCGCACAAGCAAACATGAATAGATCACACTGAATGACCGCAGACAACGACTGTCAAAACGCTGGCAGCAAGCACAGCCGCCGCAGCGGGCAAGGTTCGTGCGGTCTATCGCTTCAAAGGAAACTGAGCTGCGGATGCACAGCGCATACAAAGGTCACAGCCGTATGGAGATGAGACGGTGCGGGCGACGACCACAGTCGGACAAAGTACGAGCGCAGTTGTTGGCAGATGCGATTATAAAGTATGCCGTACTGCGGGAGTCCGGTTGAATTTTGACCACCTTGGTTTCCAACGTGCACCCAAGGCATGGTGCACAAGCGTCATTGCATTTCACCCCCCTCGAAATGGGATTCGCTCCTGCGCTCTCGGGCGTATTAGCGCAACGCCATAGCCACTAAGCCATCACATCAGGTATGCATAGTCTTGGCACACACAAACACAGCTTTGAATAGAGTACTGAAAGTTGGGCTGAATGGCAAATGTCATGACTAAACAGAGGAACAACTTCAACTTTGTGTAATGCCAGCCACGCTACAAACATCGAGTGTGGCATTCGACATGTACAGGTGCCCACAAAATAACTCTGAACGCCGGACCGGTGGCCGCTCATCGGCGGAGCGCACCGGTGAAAAAGTGCCAGGGCCTGCGCATGCGCGGTCTCCCTAGCAAGCTCGCCTCGGTCCCCAGTGCTTCGAAATAAGCGTTGCCTTGCTCCAAAAGAATAGCGTTGGGTGCCTTTTAGCGTTGTCACAGAAGGGCTGTGCGGATGCGGTCTCTAAAACGCTGAGTGCGCGCGCGCGCTTGTGCATGCGATGGAGCATAAGCGCTCGTGCGTGGGCGTTAATGGGCATCGGCGCCTTTTCAAGCAATAGGCTTAACTGGCTCATTAGTCGCCGAATGTGACCATCGTCGACAACGTGTGCGGTAGCAAAAATCAGAAAGCGGCGTAGACCTCTATTGTTCATAAAAGCATGTAAAAGTTCATTCAGCACCTAGTAGCTAAAAATTATTAAGAGTAATAAAACAGTCTCAACGTATAATTAAGTAATTAGGATAATTAACATAACCAATACACGAACATACGACACCTTTAATAAAGCGTGCTAGTGTGAATTACTAACAGAATAATTAATTAATTTAATTAATAATTAAAAGTAATTAACGGTTGCGAACAGTAATAGAGACTACTTATCAATTCAAAACTCCGTGGTAAGACTGGTAACGCCAAATTAAGACTAAGAGTTCCAAGGAGTAGTACAAACTAATCAGGATCAATTCAAGATTAACAGCAAGTAAGAAAATTAAACCAGATTATGACTAATTAAGGGCTATTTAGTTAAATAACCAAACAATCGCAAATGAAATGACGTCAATGCATTAAAGCTTTCACTGTTAAAGTCGTCTTGGCAATCGATATGGGACCCCGCGGAATGTTTGATTTTACTCCCACAGCGGAACAACCCCTTGATTAGCAACGTATAACGACACTGAACGAAAAATTTAATATTTGCACCAACCAACGCAGACACGCGATCACATGTTGGAGTACTCCCTACTAAAAGTGCAGCGAAGCGGCCAGATTTCGTGAATAAGTAGCGCACTATTCAATGTTCATTATGACTGCGAAGCATTAAAGATACCTTTAATATAGTGCCGCATGCATAAAATTCCTGTGCACAAAATTGGCGTGTTTGAATAAGCCGTCTGATATCATTTTGGGAACTTACTGCACGCAGTCATCCTTGTTGAATGAGCCGTCGTGTTAGTCAAAGTTCTGATCTTAGTTCCAAGTAGTAAATGCGTCTCGGAATATAAATGAACAAGGACTAAAATACATCGCGCAACACGACAGTCAGGTGGAAAAGTGCGCTCCAGTGCTATTATATAGGCGAGCCGTGGCACTCGCGCACATGAAAAATAAGCGAAGAACTCAGTTTTAGTCGAAATAATTAAGTCAGGTATTCAAGACATTAGGTAAAATTATAAGTAGAGCATGGTGAACTCACTGGTCACCACTCAGTTATAAACGCTCATGAATTCCATCCACGCAAGCTATCCAGAAAGCATGATTCTCTTATAATGAATGCAGATTCCGACGAAAATATGCCACAAGGATACGCCGGCGTTTAGAGAGTACGCTGCATAGCGCGCGCGGGCGCGCCTACAGGCCCCCTACAGGCCCATTACGCTCATTTTAGTAGAAGTCATGCTGGTATTCACATTGCCAAAATGTGCACTTTTGTTCGCCGCAGAGCATAAACCGAGACTTTTTTACTCAGTTGTTGGCTGATGAACTCGCGAACGCACCCACCTTACCGCGTTCGTCCCTAACTGGGTGAGAACAGCGAGCAGGAACCCGCCTCAGTAATCACCTTCCTCGGTGGCAGTCTTTTTTTTTTTTTCCGATACGGTGGAGCCATCTCGATCGCCGTTTGAGGTTCCGTTTGCCGCGAGGAACCGCAAAAAGCTAGCCCCCCCTCAGCAATGCTATTCGAACATCCAACAGCACAGAAAGTCGGCATCGTGCTGCAGCCGATGCGCGTCTTCAAAAATGTAGAGCCTACGCTCACGCACAGCGCACATGTGTCCCGGTGTTTCTACGTTCACTAATGGCGCCGTTTTCCCACGATAACGAAAGCCATGACATGACATGAAAAGCAAGGGTGCCCACCACCTGAAGTCGGCGTCAGGTTTGCAGAACTCCGACTAAGAACAATGCATGACTTCGTCATCACCACTTTGAAGCTTGCAACAGATATGCAAGCATAAAACTATTCACATATGCCGCAGGTGTTGCATCAGAGTACTTCAATGAAGCAACTTCCCAGCTTCAGCGCACAGCAGTTAGCTAGGAGCTCAGTAGCATTCCGCGACCAATGGTAACGTATTTAGAAAATTCAAAAAACCAAGGATACGGTGCAAAGATGGATGTGCGGAGTGACAAGGAAAGGGCATGGAATTAATGTACTTGAGTCAAAGAAAGCCACTGCAACAGAGGTTCAAGGAAGAATGCAAAGGCTGTCACGTTCTAGAGTCACATCGACGAGCAGGCGACTAAAATACCGCCCAAAAGAGGTAAGAATGCCACCGAAGAAAGTTCAAAATAATATCAATAAGGCAACACCAAAAGTACGACTACGCTACGTGACCGTTTTTTCAATTCGCCCTGGTCAGTAAAACGCCCCGAATTCGTCAGTTCGCCAGCATACAAGTGTCGTAATACGCAGAAAGCTGGTCGACAGGGCAGAGAGCCGTTTAGAACGCGTTAAGCCAGGCGCTTGGCGAGTGGACAACTCACGCTACTGATTAAATGCGAGTTCAATATCACGCGACGTCTATGCAGAACGTAAATGTGCACTTTAAAAAAAAAAAAAAAAAAAAACCCGCACCTTTGCCCTTAGGCAGCCCGCCGCCAACGGACTGCCGGATGAACTTGATAACTTCGGCCTTCTTCGGGTAGCCCTTGCAGACGAGGTTGGCAATGTGGGCGTGTTAGTCGGTCATCATGGAATGGTATTTGGATAGTGCACAAAAACCACGGACGCGAGAAGAAACGAAGGCAAGCGTTTGTCTTCGTTTCTCCTCGCGTCCGTGGTTTTTTCTGCGCTATCTAAGTACCATTCCATGAGGCCCTTGCAGGTGCACAGCTCCCGGGCCAATGCTAAGAGCTCTGCGAGGTCCTCGATGTTCACCATGACCTAAAGACCGGCCGCAGAATAATGACTGGTGGAAGTGCGCCGAAATTTAAACACGTCAAGTTAGCGTTGTCACGTGACCCAAAGTAGCCCTGCAGAAAATATTAAAATAAAGGCCAAGCGCCCTGCTATAACTAATAATTATACAAATATTATGGTTTTATTTTGAATTATAAAATAATTTAGTGTAATAATATGTATGCCTAATTAAAAAAAAAAGTACATCCCGCATGGTCCCCGGCCTGGAACGTGAGCCGCGAACTCGCTGCCCTACCCTCAGATTTTTCTCTCCCCCACCGGTACAGAAGCGAGCGCCTCTGACGGGCGATCCTTGTAAACATGCCGGCGCGCGGTCGCCGGGAGTACAGTGCCTAGAATATACTTATATTCTAGGCACTGCACCGAGAGCCATGACGACACTCAAGTGGTTTCTTTATCGCTGTTGTGTGATCATGCGAGTCACCTTACGGGGCTTTTTTGTCGCTGGTCAGTTTGTTTTAGTACAAAATTTTGCTGCAGAGCTGCAGATATGGGTTTCAGCGTGGCGTCAGCGGCGCTTATCTATCAGTGGCTCTATCTTTTCAACCTACATAGCAATAACGTAAAGTCATGCAATTATATGTAGAAATAAAATGTGTTGTTGGCTATTTTCTTTTTTAGCATGCTATATCTTTATTTAGTCGCTTCACATGTTGCGCGAACGGGCGGCTCTTTCGCTCTTATCGCTTCGGCTATAGTGTACACTGTACTTCGGCTGCCATTCCGTTCGTCTGCTCCTGCCGCTCTCTGCACACGTGCACGCCTTTGCCTTCTATTGTGCGCTGCAACATTTTGTTTCTGCGTCGGCCGGTGGCTCCAGCGATGTACGAAAAACAGAAGAAAGGCCACAAGACGTTTCAACGCGGCTCTGTGGTTGACGAGCACGGGAAGGGACAGCTGGACCACTTTTTTCCGCTTCCAAGAGAATGGAAGGTAAGCACGCTTTTTATGTAGTTGCTATAGCGAATAGCCGTTAACCTTATCGAAACGGCTGTAAGACGAAAGGAAGGTTTTTCCGTACGCGGTATATTTCTCTGTGGTGTGTAAATACATTGAAGTTATACCTATCGACAGCAGCTTCAGTGAGTGCTAGCTGAACCGCTGGCGGAAATTGCGTTTCGTTACATCTCGGCGAGTGCTGTTCGCTTTATGGAATAAACTAATTTTGCTGAAGATCCTTGAATGCTTGCTGCACGGACGAAGGAGTTAAGTTGGAGACTTGCCTGTTCTTGATTAGACATTACAAGTCACCTAGAGCTTCACAAGGTGCGGAGACAAATTGAAGGTGCACTGCGCTAGTGCAGAAAGCACTGCAAGCGCCGTTTCCTTCGGGTTCCGCTACGGCGCCGGGTGCATTTTACGTTGCCCCGCAAAATGTATCGCGAAAAGAAAACAAAACCGCCTGCTTGTATGTTCTTTATCAAATATTCATCTGCGATGTGCGATGTTCGCGGTTGTTAACTGAGAACTAAGCAGGCGAGCAGTTTTTGTTCAGAACGAACGAATTTACCTTCGGGTCAAGTCGCGCTGGCGCGCAATGCGTACGAAGGTGCTTACGTCGGCGCTGAGCGAGCCACGCGCTCCGGTGTTCCGCTGTGTTGCGCTGTGTTCCGGTGTTCAGCTGAGCGAGCCACGCGCTCCCC
This sequence comes from Dermacentor silvarum, assembly GCF_013339745.2. Classification (NCBI taxonomy): domain Eukaryota; kingdom Metazoa; phylum Arthropoda; class Arachnida; order Ixodida; family Ixodidae; genus Dermacentor; species Dermacentor silvarum. The sequence goes on along the minus strand of NC_051156.1, from coordinate 214,463,468 downwards.
TGTGCAAAACAAATTGGTCTATAATAGGAAATGCTCATAGACCGTTTACCAGTGGCTTACAACTTTCGGAAGATTGTCTTCCAGTAATAGGCGTTCTGCAGAACTAGGAAGACAAGGAGTATACAAATATGTTGAACAAACTAATCCGTCAGTGCCTTATTGACAAGTGAATAGGAAATTTAGTGATGAGTATAATTTGATCACTTTCTTGCAGCTAGTGTTTTCAGGCAGCTGTTGAGAAAGCAGCATTACCAAGCCTGTTGTTGCAATATATAGTAGCAGTTAAAATAAGAGTTTGGATTGTTAAATCTTTGTCATATTTTAGCGTAAATCCTACAATAAAATACAATAAGAATTGACGTATGTACAAGTGCCGCCACAAAATAACTCGGAACGCCAGACCAGTGGCCGCTCGTCGGCGGAGCACACCCGCGGAAACATACAGCCTTGGTCTGCGCGTGCGCGACATCCCTCGCTCCCTAGTGCATGTAGATAGGCGTTGCCTTGCGTCAATAGACTTGCGGTTGGTCCCTCTTAGCGCTGCGGCAACACATCTAGGGGGAGGGGGGGTGATCGGGGCGTGTAGGCGACAGCGTGCTCGCGCGCTACGCAGCGTACTCTCTAAACGCAGGCGTATCCTTGTGGCATATTTTCGTCGGAATCTGCATTCATTCTGATAGCCATGCTTTCTGGATAGCTTACGAGGATATAGAATCCAGGAGCGTTTATAACAGTGGTGACCATTGAGTTCACCATGCTCTACTTTTAATTATACCTAATGTCTTGCATATCTGAGTTAATTATTTCGCCTAAAGAAACTGAGTTCTTCGCTTATCTTTCATGTGGGCAAGTTCCACGGCTCGCCTATATAATAGCACTGGAGCGCACTTTTCAACCGGATTATCGCGTTGCGCGATGTATATTAGCCCTTGTGCAATTATATTCTGAGCCGCATTTACTACTCGGGAATAAGATCAGAACTTTGACTGTAACACACGACGGCTCCTTTAACAAGGATGACTGCGTGCAGTAATAAAAATTTTGAAAATGTCATCAGACAGCGTATTCCAACACGCCAATTTCATGCACAGGAATTAATTTTATGCATCCGGCACTATATATAATAAAAGTATATTCAATGCTTCGCAGTCACAATGAACATCGCATAGTGCGCTTTTTATTTACGAAATCTGGCCGCTTCGCTGCACTTTTAGTTGAGAGTACTCTAAAATTTCATCGCGTGTCTGCGTTGGTTGGTGCAAATATTTAATTTTTCGTTCGGTGTCGTTATACGTTGCTAATCAAGTGGGTGTTCAGCTGTGTGAGTAAACTGCGTAGAAAAAAAAGACGTTTCAGTGGGGTCCCATATCGATTACTAAGACAACTTTGACGGCGAAAGCTTTAATGCGTAGACGTCATTTTATTTGCGATTGCTTCCTTATGTTGATTAATGAAATATCTACTAATTGGTCGTAATTCGGTTTAATTGCTTTCTTACTTGCTGTTACGGAGTCTTTAGACCCTTATTAGTATGTATACTGCTCTTTGGAACTCTTAATTAGACTTAATTTGGCGTGACCATTCTTATCACGGAGTCTCGAATTGATAAGTAGTCTCTATTACTGTTCGCAACCCTTAATTACTTTTAATTAATATAATTATTCTTAGTTGCTTAATAATTCACCCTAGCACGCTTTAATAAAGGTGTCGTATGTTGTCCGTGTATTGGTCTTGTTAATTACCCAAATTACTTTTAATTATGCGTTGAGACTGTTGAATTACTCTTAATCATTTTTAGGTATATTGCTGAATTCACCCGCCGTGGTTGCTCAGTGGCTATGGTGTTGGGCTGCTGAGCACAAGGTCGCGGGATCGAATCCCGGCCACGGCGACCGCATTTCGATAGGGGCGAAATGAGAAAACACCCGTGTACTTAGATTTAGGTGCACGTTAAAGAACCCCAGGTGGTCCCAATTTCCGGAGTCCCCCCACTACGGCGTGCCTCAATCAGATCGTGGTTTTGGCACGTGAAACCCCATACATTTTTTTTTTGTTTTTTCTTTAGGTGCTGAATTCACTTTTACAGACTTTTATGAACAATAGAGGTGTACGCCACTTTCTAATTTTTTGCTACCGCAAACGTTGTCGACGATGGTCACATTCCGCGACTAATGAGCCAGTTAAGCCTATCGCTTGAAAAGGCGCTGATGCCCATTAACGCCCACGCATGCACACGCGCGCACACAGCGTTTCTGAGACCGCATTGCGAGGGCAAGGACACCTATTTAGATGCACTGGGGAGCGAGGTGAGCTTGCTAGGGAGACCGCGCATGCGCAGACCCTGGCACTACTTTCTCACCGGCACGCTCCGCCGGCGAAAGGCCACCGGTCCGGCATTCCGAGTTATTTTGTGGGCACCTGTACACGAATTGTGAAAAGAGTGCTGAAATTTGTCCCTGCAATTGCGTTGTGTGTAAGCATAAAACTTATATTACTTTCTTTTTTTTTTTTTTTCAGACCGCAGCTCAAGCTCGGATAACTCCACCTGGTCTGTGTTAGGGTATGGGAAATGTGCTGCCGTCAGTCTTTCAGCCGGTCTCGCTTAATGATATTCTTTAATGAGTAATCACAGATAACTGCTGCGACAAACGATTTGCGTTGGTAAGACTGCCTCATGCGAAGTAAAAAAAAAATGTGGTTGATCCCTCTTATATAGGAATCGGTATAGAACACGAAAGTGAAACGTGTCTTCACAGAAGTAGTGTAATGTTTATTGCACATTGATATATAATGTCTATTGGTGTTTTGTGGCTAAAGCGCCCTTAGGCGTTGATGCACCCACGCTGACGCCTGGTGGCACGTCTCCTCCATCACGACTACCAACGTCGATGACCATGAGCAACCGTCGTGCATATGGAAGCTGCACTACGCTGCACACGCTAGCACAACGCGAAAGACGAAGCACGTAACTGACACACTAATACAACGCGCAAGACAAAGCACGTAACTGAATCGTCACCGAGTCAAATCAGCGCGTACAGCGCGTCGTAATTGCAGCCTCCGCGATCAACTTCAGAAACATTTTCAGAGCTAATTGCGGAGGCCACGCCCCGCTGTGCTGAGTACGGTGAACGCCACTACCAACGCCACCTAGGTGGCGTTGGTAGTGCTTCTTGATGCCAGCGTCCCTTCGAATGCTGGCATCGAGGCGTCGTAGTGGTGAGACCACCGAAGCGTTCACTGTCGGTGCGCGTTAGTGTCATAATGCAGTACTTCTCTTTTCTGCTCGTAGGCGGCGGCACCGCCCCGAACAAGAGCGCGGGTACACGGAGGAGTGTTAGATATATAAGGCGCGTCTGTGTAGCTCTCTGCAAATGCGTTTGTGGCGCAATGGGTTAAACGCTCGGCGATCTATCGTCGCGGACCGAGAGGTCGTGGGTTCGATTCCCAAATTTTGCATGTTTGTGGAACTTTTTCTTCTGGTTTCTTTCTTTGTATTATGTTCTATGACGTATTTCCGTGACGGAAATGCGTCAGTGAAGTCTTGGTGGACCCCGGAATAAAACACTTTCGTGTTAAAAAAAAAAAAAACATGACTTTTTGTTATTCAGAAATTGTAAGAATCTTTATGTATATATGCGCCTGTAGAACTTGCAGTTTGTACTGTAGGTGCGAGATACTCAGGTCTGCAATATTCTTTTGTGTATTGTATCTCTTGCTGTACAAATGTTGCTAATAAAATTGCAATATAAAGCACATTTCACGGCCTGTTATTCTCCTGCCGAAAGGCAATAGCCACACGCTATCGCATGCTGGCTCACGTATCATGACGGAATAGGGTAAAATTCTAGCAAACACAGATGTACTGCTGACATTTATTCAGTACACGAGCCACACACGCAAAAGGAAATTGTCATTACAGAAAGAACAGGCTGAAAATGACAGCCACTAGAATAATGCATGCTGTAGCTGCAAACGAAACTCGTGGTAGTTTCCTTTTTCGTCTGCCGAGAAAATCGCACAATCGTCGAGCGCATTGCAGATAAGCGGGATGACCGCCTCCCCCTCGCGCATCAGCAAAGCCGTTGCCATAACAGCACACAGCAGGCTTCATTTTTTTTTTTTTTCTCGGAAGCATGGTCTACCAAGCACCAGGGGAGGAATTGGCGCTCGTGATGCAATTCCCGTTTACCTGGGGCGTATACCAGCTGACCTAGCCGTGGCTTAAATGTACCCCGGTGGAAGCTCCTGCTCTCCGCTGGCGGACAGCGCGCAGGCCGTCTGCTCCCGGCTACGCCATTGGCTACGCCGATGGCGTCACGTGACCAGGCGGTTCGTAGGCGAGCGCTCTCGCACGGCGCCTGGTCACAACACGCGGCAGGGAGCTCTCTATGGGAAAAACAGCGACGTTCTAGAGTCTCATAAGGTTTAGAATGAAAGCAAAGTTTTATTATCAAGTGCAAAGGGGAACACTTCGCTTATCTCTAGTCTTCTCAGGGTTGTTTCTCATGTCAGCTGTGGTGTTTTAATAACATGAACATTTATTTTTCATTTTTCTGAAGTCTAGTCAGGTGTAGCCATTCAAAGCATCGCTTATCTCTAGTTTTCTCTTAGTTATTTCTTCCATGTTGGGTACGCGCGGCGACTAGACTGAGCTACAGTGCCCTAGACTGCAACTGAGCTACCGTAACTGAGCCAAACACCATTCAATTAATGAAGTTAATAATGGGGTTTTACGTGCCAAAACCACGATCTGATTATGAGGCACGCCATAATGGGGGACTCCGGAATAATTTAGACCACCTAGGGTTCTTTAACGTGCACATAAATCTAAGTACACGGGTGTTTTCGCATTTCGCCCCCATCGAAATGCGACCGCCGTGGCCGGGCAAACACCATTCAAACCTGCGGAAAGAATCCATCCTCGTTTTGCTCGCTTTGCCAATGCTGATGTCTCAGTTTTTGTGAAAGCTATATTTTGTGAATTTTTGAGGTTGTGTCCGTTACGAGCTGCCTCATCCGCTTTTTCATTGCCTTTTATGCCACAGTACGAAGTCATATTCATTGAAAGGTTACGAGATGTCCAGCCTTGTATGCTAAGTGGTGTAAGTATCTGTATGATGATAACATAGAATATGGCCAGGTGGTAGTTCAAGCTGGTTTTCCTCATGTGCAGACTTTGTAAAGCTGCCTTCAAGTCCATAAAGATGCTCCAATGTCGCGAAATATGCAGTGCTAGGTAGGTATCTGAGTATGGTCCCTTGAATATTGGCTAGTCTGCCGTCCGCGCGCCGTGCCGTATGGAGAGGGCAGGACGCTTCCTGAATGAAAGTGTAGAGGGCGCTGCGAGCAGTGCTAATGCTACGCTCTTCGCTCGAGCGAGCAGCGCATGGCATTGTGCAATGTGCGGCCAGGCTTCCCATCTGGTTAACCTCTCTGCCTTTCCCCTCTCTTCTGTCTCTAGTGCGGCTGGCCGAAAGTTCTCGCTTCTCAACCTATGCGACCGTCAAACAACTTCGTTTTGCGACGAGATCAGTCGCGCGTCTGGTCGCGATCGCCAGTGGGAATGTGCCTTTACGTTGTGCGTGTGCTTAGGTGGCAGAGCTCGTCATTTGCACTTCTTGTTGGATTTTCCCCATCTAGTCAAACATGTTAAAAACGCATTTGTCACTAATGGCTTCAACATACCTGAAGGTCGCGCCCATGTAGGGCCCATTCAAGAAGCGTGGAAAAAGGATAATAATAGTGCTTCACTTAAAGTGATGCCAAGTATTACCCTATCCATCCCAATTCCTTCGGGAAAATGAGGCTTGCCCCAGCTTTCCATATATTTGACGACGAAGTAATCAAGGGGCTCTTCCTTTATAGCTCTCATTTAGAAAGAGCTTATGGTTCTGTTGAAGCAACAGAGAATTTTGCGAAAATAATGAACAAACTGATAGGGATAATGACTGCTCGTATTTCAAAAGCGGGTTTTGTACATGCAGTCACCGAACTACATGTTTGTGAAGGAGTTCCTCGAATATCTGACGAAATGAAAATAACACGCAAAGGCAACAGTTGGCACTTTTCTTAGCTCAAGTACGTACCACTGAGGGCCTCCGAGTGACAATCTAAAGCACGCTGAACTTGCTTTCATACCTCAGTAGCATTGACTTCAAGTACATACTTACTGCATGTTTGAGCCGGGACAAATTCGAAAATTTGTTTGGCATTGTCAGGCAATCTTCTGTAACTAACGATCACCCTACTGCTGCGCAGTTTTTACTTTTAATCAATTCACTTGCATTTTATAACCTTGCAAAACCACCTAAATTAAGAAGCTGTGCTCCAGAACTTATATAACTGCATTGGTTTCTGTTCCCAAGGTGTAACCAAAAAATTAGATTACAATACTGGACAAATTGATTGAGGTAGGAAAGTTTGGCGATGCCAAAAGTGCACTGGAATGCTGCGCTCTGCGCAGAAGCATTTTGTCAGACCGCACGGATTTTGTGACTGCAAGAAGCCATGACAAGCTCGTATGTCATGTAGCAGGGTACACGGCAAGGAATATTTTGGATGCGCATCAAGCATATCTCGCCAAAGCCCTTGAGGCACTTCAATATCGCGCCACCAGGTATATTCATTCTACATACTCCTACGACGTCAGCATTTCATACTTGAAAAAAGAATCTTCCTTATCGCTTCTATCCTTTCGTCGCCGCATTGCCACCCACTCCCTCTTCCATAGGTTCTACTATTCGACGCTTAATCGTCCACCATACATTGTCCCCCATCACGCCGGTCACAACGCATTGGCCATCCCCTTTTGTGGTGAATTTGGTTGGCAGGTAGCACAACCAAACTCACGCACAAATACATTTTCAGCTTCGTTTTTCTACCCAGCATCTAAAGACTGGAATGCCCTTCCTCATCAAGTCGCTGCGGTCACCTGTTCATCCCAATTCGTTCAAGATGTAACAACTTTTATGTAACGAATTGAAATCATTGTAACACTTGTTTGTATATGTTGTATCCCCACCCCTTATGTAATACCCCTACTACGGGGTCTTTAAGGAAATGAAATTAAATGAAATTTTAAAGAAGACCTCTGTAAAGAATGTGCGCTGTTGCTGACAATTGAAAAGAACACAGCTATAGCTAACAGCGAAGCTTCAGCCTTCACATTGCAGCTTGACTATGGAGGCTTGCTGTACCCCTCAGGCCTTCTAATAATTATTATTACTTTCCTTGAAGATAGCTTCACTACATTTTTTTCCGTTTAAATGACAGCGTGAGAATAGCATTCTCGACTTTACTGCATTTATTTCTCAGGTGCATTTTCCTGCACTAGACTGTCTTAAAGATGGACAGCAAATCACTTGTGAAATAGTGAAGTTTTACACTCTTCTGCGTCACCGGTTTTTCACAAAGTCTCTCAATAATGAAAGGACAGCAAAGAAAGAAATGCTAAAACATTTGAAAATGCGAAGATGCTAATAACAGCATTTCACCAATTGCATCACAAATGAGACGCAAGCTCAGCGGCCTTGTAATTGTCTTTTTTCAATAATTTTTCGTCTTATTCACGAACCTCTTGCCAATTCATCGGTTGTTGTGTGCTGTAATTTGTTTACATTGTTTTCTAAAGGTTCTTTATGCTTATTTTTATAGTTTGTTTTTGGTGTTTTCGCTCACTCTTAAGAAGTGGTCACTCTCTGGAAGTGCTTTCTCTTTGTCTTGTATAGGTTTTGAACGAGCTTGACGTTTGATTTTTTTTTACCCTCTACTATGCCAAATTGCACACCTCTACCTCATTTTTTTTTTACTTTCAACCACTCCGGCCATAACTACCAAATGGCAGTTGGCAGTACAGCATGAATAAATAAAGTCAGTGCTCAACCTGTTCAAGGCTGAGCAGTCGCTTTGCGTTCAGAGGAAAGGGCTTTCTAGTATTTCATTGTTGCTTGTGCTAAAAAAATTATCTAAACAAAGTTGTCATTTTTTTTTATTTTCATTTGGCTCTGAGGCAGTCAGCGAGCAAGGTAGAATAGTAGTATCCTCACTCCACAGGCATGCTTGCGATGCGGCTCAGCAAAAAGTCTTCGCGAATGAATGCCACGTTACGCGGCTAAAACATCTCATCACAGCCGTAACAAATGTTGCTTTAATGCGACACAAAATCATTAATAAATAAATATGGCTAAACTACGCCGAATGCGAGCGCGCTTCGCCCACATGCAGCCGGGCGGCCGAGCGCCGCGCCCTAGCATGAGGACTGCTCGCAGCGCCACCGCCACCATCATTCGGAAACAGTCCTCAATCCCGTCGGCGGACGGCAGACTAGCCAATATTCTAGGGACCATAATCTGAGTGCACAAAGCTTGGCTAATTTCTAGATTTTTTTAACACGAAAGTGTTTTATGCCGGGCTCCACCAAGACTTCACTGACGTATTTCCGTCACGGAAATACGTCATAGAACATAATACAAAGAAAGAAACCAGAAGAAAAAGTTCCACAAACATGCAAAATTTGGAAATCGAACCCACGACCTCTCGGTCCGCGACGATAGATCGCCGAGCGTTTAACCCATTGCGCCACAAACGCATTTGCAGAGAGCTACACAGACGCGCCTTATATATCTAACACTCCTCCGTGTACCCGCGCTCTTGCTCGGGGCGGTGCCGCCGCCTACGAGCAGAAAAGAGAAGTACTGCATTATGACACTAACGCGCACCGACAGTGAACGCTTCGGTGGTCTCAGCACTACGACGCCTCGATGCCAGCATTCGAAGGGACGCTGGCATCAAGAAGCACTACCAACGCCACCTAGGTGGCGTTCACCGTACTCAGCACAGCGGAACGTGGCCTCCGCAATTAGCTCTGAAAATGTTTCTGAAGTGGATCGCGGAGGCTGCAATTACGACGCGCTGTACGCGCTGATTTGACTCGGTGACGATTCAGTTACGTGCTTTGTCTTGCGCGTTGTATTAGTGTGTCAGTTACGTGCTTCGTCTTTCGCGTTGTGCTAGCGTGTGCAGCGTAGTGCAGCTTCCATATGCACGACGGTTGCTCATGGTCATCGACGTTGGTAGTCGTGATGGAGGAGACGTGCCACCAGGCGTCAGCGTGGGTGCATCAACGCCTAAGGGCGCTTTAGCCACAAAACACCAATAGACATTATATATCAATGTGCAATAAACATTACACTACTTCTGTGAAGACACGTTTCACTTTCGTGTTCTATACCGATTCCTATATAAGAGGGATCAACCACATTTTTTTATAAAAGGCACAAAAAAGTCACAAGATGAGTTTTGAGGCATTGATGAGCCATCATATGTGCCGTGTTCAAGTATTCTGCCCCGATATAGCCCAATGCTGTTTGTAGAATAGCCGCTCGGGGCATAGCTTTTTGGGAATCTATATATCGGTGATAAACTGTCGTATGCAGATCAAGAGATGACATCGTCCATGGAGCTAGGCAGTGTGGTGGCATTATTTGTTGTGCTTGCATGCGTGGAGGATGTCACATATCTGCTTGTGGCTATACTCCATGGCAAACACTTATATATCTGTGCTATACGATGGGGGAAATAGCCAACAGTAAACCCTTTGTCAAAACCAAGTCACCATATTTGAGAACGTTCTAAGGCGGAATGAAAAGATGGAAGCTGCCTTTTTGTTGCGCATTAAAAAATTCTCAGGATCAGTGTCAACCAGCCAGCCCACTTATTGTCCATCTTGCTGCAGTACAGTTTATTTGAATTCTGTCAGGCGGCTGACCAAACAGTGTGTGTACGTTTTATACAGGTTAAATTGCTGTCTTTAATTGAACAATAAACTGAATGAAAAGTTGTACCCTTGCATACATTGTATATCAAACATGTACATGCTAGCACAAATATACAGTTGCAAGATTGTGGGGGCAGCAGAGATCTTTCTAAGCCTGTAAACGTTAAGGCCACGCTACACTCATCCTGCCAATCTGTGCATGATATTTGCAAGGACGTATACTACTTGTTAACAGTGCACTTCTCTTCGGTTCAATTAATCTTGAGTGAAACGTTGTGTGTCAGCTGATTCAACCAAGCAATAACTGGTGTTCTTGGGCATACCACTATGTAGTCTACATTTAATTGCTTTGCTGTCATGAGAGTAGAGAATACTATTGCAGGCTTCCATTGTACATTCATAAAAACTGCCTGCTGACGTCTTGCTCCATCTTTCCGTTGCACACGTGATAAACCTCGCAATTAATATTGTTTTGAAGGAGAGTGCAACAACTTGGCAAAGTAAATAACTTGATAGCTCTGGGGTTAAAGCCATATCCCACCTGCAATATAAGGAGAAAGCAGCAGCACACGCAGCTGTAAATACACCTCGTACCACTGCCTTGCTTTTTCATGCTCTGACTTAACAGGCCTTTGAGCATGTTGCGGAGCTTTATTGCCTACACAAGCTGTCCTGATGCTGTTAGAAAATACCACTGAGTTGTGTAGGACTCCTGGCAGCTCCATGGAATAAGCGGCTACCGTGCAGTGATACTGACAATGCGAAGCTTATACTAGAAGTCACAAAGTAGCAAGATCAGATAAAAAATTGTAAAGGAATTCAATACTCGCAAAAATACTAACTTCTCTAACTTTTATCAGACCTAAGCTAGAATACGCATGTTCTGTTTGGGACCCACACCAAACCGCCCTTCCCTAGAAGCCGGTCAGAATCATGCAGCTCGTTTTATTTATTCTGATTATTCATACCGCACTAGTGTCTCTCAGCTAAAACTAAAAGCAAGAATTTCCAATCTAGATATAAGGCATCATGTTTTTAGGCCTGTGTCGTTGGCACAAATTTTGTCACTCTGCTCCTAGTACTTCAACCATCATTCCAGCGCACCGTCAATCTTGCCGATTACGTCACGAAAAATCTGTCTACCCTCCGCCTTCCCCGACCACTGCGCACCTACATTCTTTCTTTGTGAAGACTGCCCGGGACTGGAATGACCTTTCTGCCGATGCCGTGCACCACTCCAATCCACATTATTTCAAGGCTGCCATTGAGTCCACATTTCACAGAAGTGATCACCCATTCCTCATGTATTAGCCCACACCGGGGCCTTTGATGTAATAATAATAATAATAAATGAGAAATATCAGTATGTCAGCAGCAAACAGGTGTGCAAGATGAACTAGTCGTAGACACCATAAATGATTGCGAAATGATCTGTTCCTACATTAGAAATGCTGCATGTCTTCTTTTGTGTAGCAATTGTCTTTTGTGACAGCACAGCAAGAGGTAGTGCTAAATAATTCAGTTCATACTCTGAGCCTTGGCCATTACCCACGGCAGTCACGCAAAATCTTACAAGAGTGATTGTCTCCCCAAAAGTAACAGGTCGAGAACACCGCCTCTGGTTCTTGTTAAATTGCCAAAGCTAGGCATTGGATCGAGATTTACCACTGCGTGCCCTGCAGCACGCTAGTTATGATTTCATGGAGCTTCTTTCATGCATTCTAGGCTCCCAGAACAGTTTTTCATTAAAAGAAACTTTTCTAATGCTATGTTTTGCTATAATAATGCTATATTTTTTACCAGTGTATATATCTACTTATGCTTTTCATTCCTGTGGCACATTGTTATTTGTATTTGCTGTGTTGTTAATGTAAGTGCTACTTAACCTGATGATGCCATTATGTGTTACTTAGGTAATTCCATGCAATTACTAACAGGCAGTCCCCTAAATTATCCATGTGCTTTGGGACTTCATTTTGTATATATATATATATACATACCTATGAATATACTTACATTTCGAAGCTTAATAGCATTGACATAATGATTGATCAGTCAATTGAATAGTTAATTTATAGTGATGCCACCATTGCCCACAGTTGAAGGCATGGCAGATGAGGAGGAATATAAGAACGAATTCCATCTATCAGTAAAAGAAAACCAACCAACTAGCCAGGACCAGAGGTACGGAGTGACTGCTCTGAGGTCAGCGCTTGTTTAAGGGGACCCTGAACCACCCCTCGCGCTTGGTGAAATAACGTAGTCCGCGGGTGGCATACAATACTGTGAACATTTTAGCAAAGTTTTGCTGTCGTACGCGGTACATGAAGCTCGCAAGTGGAGGGCGAAGTCACCTTTCTCTCAAATGCTCTCGTTTCAACAGAGGCCATGATCCTCACTCTCTTCTGTGTGCTTTATTACGTAATAAATGTGGTCGGCTACACCGCGGCCGCCGCAGGGGTGCCGCCACGAGTCCACTGGCTAAGCGCACTGCGGCTCGCTGAGGACAACCGCGTTTGGCTTACGTTTAGCGTGGCGTAAGCACCAAAATCGGAAGTCGTGGCGTCTACGTTAACATCGAAAATGAAATTTGAACTGCGCGCCACGGTGACGTTTCGAAGGCGGAGCGTTGTGGCCCCGCCCCACTCCCGCCGTAGCCTTCGTAATGCAAGGCATTGCGGAAGGAAGAGGAGCACACCGTAGGCCGTGTTTGATTGCCAATAACTCCGTTTCTGCTGAACGCATTGAAGTACTTTTTGCGGCAAACTATTGCTGTAATAGCCTATTTTCACTTCAAATGTCTTTCTCAACTTCGATAAGAAGTGGTTCAGGGCCCCTTTAATGAATGTGGTTGCTTACCTGATGACCTCTACAGATTTATATTGATGTTCACTGCAAGGAGCTCTTGCCTTGGCCTTTATAGCAACCACTAACTCACCAGACTCTACATGAATAAATTTCGCCGCTGTACATACAAAAATGATACTATATTTAGGAACGCAACCACAATTTTGGTGACTGCCTTTGCACTGGCATTGAGGCCACATGGAAGGGACAATGCATATTACATCAACCCTCAAAAGAAAATACATTTAACACATTTCCATACATAAATACATTTAACCCCCTCTTCATATCTGTTATATGCTGAGCTGCATTCACAACCTGGAATGGTTGTTTTCTACTCATTCAGGCAACTCACAGATGGCATCCAGCCTTAGAAGTGCAAAGAATTTAGCCGATACTCTATATATTGGGTGTCTTATGTAACTTGAATCAAGTTTTGTTAAAACTGGTAGACTTTAGGCCACTCAGAGTATTTTTTGAAGGGATTATCTAGTCAGCCAAGTTCAGTTATGCAAATCTTAAACTGCAGTTGAAGCCACTTATATGGATGGATGGAAAAACTTTATTAAGCGAGCGAGTTTGGACCCTTCAAGGACCCAGGGCCACCGCACAGCCCTCACATTACGCGCATGTGTCCAGGCCACGTAGGGCCATGACACTGGCACCCCGGTTCACGCAGCGAAGTTGGGTGTCCGGGTCCTGCGACTCAAGGAGGGCCTCCCATTCGTCCCGGCCATGTTCCGATGGCGGGCTGTCCCTGCGGGGGAGGATCGGCAGGGCAGCCGAAGAGGATGTGGTCTAAGGTGGCGTGCGACTCTCCACAGAGAGTGTACTCTGGCGAAATGGGGCGGAAGTGGGATAGGAGCGGAGGGGTGGGAAGAGGTGTACGCTCACGCAAGTTCCTAACTGTTGGTGCATGTCTTAGTGCATCAGGGTGACAGAACTAGAGAAGGAGGGGCGGGCGGGTGTTCCTCATCCACGTGAAGATTAGTTTAGTTTTGGGGTTTTTACGTGCCAAAACCACGGTCTGATTATGAGGCACGCCGTAAGACAGGGGGACTCCGGATTAATTTTGAGACCACCTGGGGTTCTTTAACGTTCACCAAAACCTAAGTCACGAGCACTTTTGCATTCCGCCCTCATCGAAATGCTGCCACCTCGGCCAGGTATTGAACTCGCGACCTCGGGCTCAGCAGCGCAACGCCATAGCAACAGCTATACTTCGGCGGGACACGTGACTATAGCAATATCGTCGGAGAGAGCACGAACATGAGAAGGAAATGATTTCCCTCCGTTGACCTCAGCATGTGCAAGCATGTGCCAGCATACTCGTATATATTAGCACCCATGGCGACAGCCAATATAGTCACGGCAAGGAGCAGATGAAAGCTCCAGTTCAAGGCGTACGTGCTTTGAATTTAAACGCACAGCGGCCAGCCACCGTGAACGCGGAGGTCAACGATGATTTGGGGGTGGGAACTAAATTTACGTGAGAGGCTCGGCCCCGGGCTTGCCTCGTGTCTACGCCCTTGCACGGTGCGCTGCGTTGTTTGCAGATTGTGACCGCGATTCCGCGTGTCATCCCTCCGGGGCATACGGATCGACCTGTTTCGTGTGGAATCGATCCCGCTTATACATTGTCGTGCTCTGCACGTCGCTCGTGTTTGTCGCGGACGCCAATCACTTGGATAGCGCTGACGAGGCTTCACGTATTCGGACATCACGGACGTGTATACCGCGCTGATTTTTCGTCGACATGATCACCATATTTCTCAATTTGCGCATCAATGAATACTATAGGTCACCACACGAGAGACAAAACTATATATGTACAGGCTCGGCAACTTTTAAGGGAAACGCTTCATTAGTATTCAAGCACTCGCAGGAGGTTATATTTAGCATGCAATCCAGCAGATCTAATAGATATCCGCGTTAGGCGTCCCGCGAGGCACCTTTTGCTATAAGAACAAGATACTATATCCTTCAATAAAGATGTACGCATAAAGGTGTTCACAAAAGCGACTTGTTTTTGCCTTTCCTGTTCTGTAATGACGAGGTAAAAAGCAAGAATATCAGGCTACGGGCAAGGTGAACCTTCTGCTTGCCCAACTGGGCTCCATTTATTATGATGGCAGTGACTTCCATAAAAATTTACTGAAGGCATTGCCATGTTTGGCAGGATGTTCGGCGTATCACTGAAGAACGTTGAAGTACAAAAATACATTTAAGTAAAAGGCAAGGGCCAACAAACGACACGTAATATAATAAGTAATACTTAGTATATAATAATAAATATAAGTTTTACAGTTATTATAAGGGCACAAAAATATAAACAAGAAAGATGAATACATACAATTAATACTGGAATGCGCACATCTTCAGGTACACGTACCAAAAGCCTGAAGTTCACCACTGAATTCTTGTGTACATATATTTGTCATTGACGTATTTAATTAGACATTGTTTATAGTTCTTAAATAATCTGATCAATGTCAGTAGTGTTTCGAAATGTATGTAGAATCCACCAACCCGTGGAAATGGCGCCCCTGACTGGCCTCTGCGTACCCAGGCATCTTTCACCCACACTCGTTTATAACCAAAGAGAGAGAGAGAGAGAGAAAGAAAGAGGAGCACGTTTTTGAAGATGTAATGTCAATCTGAACAAGTGATACACACGAAAGATAGCAAAGCTGTTATTAACTCTTTCTTTACCACTAGAAATGTGCTCATTTTCGATGCTTTTATGTCAAGACGCAACGTTTATTATTCGCAACGTATGTACAGGTGACATATCAGGTGACATACCTGATCAATGGTATTTTGAATGGAAGTAAAGCAGAAATAATTGCTCAGGGAGATTTTGAGAATTCTTATCTGAAACTTCAAAGAATCACCTCAAGACGCATGAATGAAAGCAATAATTAGCTATTTTTGTTAGAACTTCCATTTCTTTATGGAAAAATAAAGCTGATTTGATTTGAACTACTGAATGTAAAAAAAGAAAAAGCAAAAATGAAATATACAAAACATTCGCCTTGCTCTTTGTTAAAAAATAGTATTCAAATTTGTTGGCATGAATATTGGCCATAGTGATGCCCATGCTATGCGGGAAAGCCGCAGCTTCGCAAATGTGAAAGCTGGTATAAGCGTCTATGGTGCAAATTAAGAGCCTTCTCTCTTTTTTTTTTTTTTTTTTTTTTTTACTCACAGCATGAATCATCTGTTTCCTTTTTTTACTGCATTCATCAGGCTCTCGAAGCAATGGTGGTTAGATTGAGGATCATGCACAAGCCTCTTCATACTTGATTATTGTGTTCAGTCAGCTTTTTTGTCCAAGCAAGCTCGTCTAGCCGTGCGCCTTCAACTGGATCTGGAGCTTTATTTCAATTTGGAGATATCCGCCATGCAGATATCTGCTTAATGATCGATTGTTCTGCGGGCACTCGTCCCAAATTTGATCTTCTATACGCGAGCGCTAGGATATTGTTACGGGTCACATGACCAGAAGGAAATATGAATGAAGTGTTCCTTATACATATAAGCGGACAACACTGACGCGTATAGATCTATACATTAAAGAGTAACAGCAAAACGGGCACGTTCCGGTCATAACAAATAGTCGAAGTAGTCGGCCCTGACCTATTTACGAGACAAGGCGCGTGACCTCAGGTTCACAGGTCGCACGTGCTCCATCGAATGTGTCCTGCGCGCAAAAAAAGAAAAAAAGCAACAGAAAAAAAAAGGGGGGTAAACGGTCGTTTCTCAGAACTGCCTCGCCACGACGAACATACTTGCATCGAGTCCTGCCGCACAGCGTTGTTTTGAACACTCGCCGCAGTTGGCTCTCTCTCTCTCCTCCCCCCCCCCCCTCTTTTTTTTCTTTTACATTATTTCTTCGTACGTCGACTATTTCGCACGTGACTTTTTGTAGCGTCAACAGCTAGCACGTATACGTATTCGCGCTTTCATCCCGACGTCGTTCCCTCTTTTCCTAGCGGTTTTTCCCTCTACCCATAGTCCCAGCTCTTGCTTTTTTTTTCTTTATAAGGCTTTCGTTATAAGGCTATCTATCTATCTATCTATCTATCTATCTATCTATCTATCTATCTATCTATCTATCTATCTATCTATCTATCTATCTATCTATCTATCTATCTATCTATCTATCTATCTATCTATCTATCTATCTATCTATCTATCATGCTCAACTTGGCTTTGTGAAGTTATGAAGTTAGAACTGTGCTAGCTTCACAGTTCCTTGCCTTGGTCTTTCCTAATTTCGGCACTGGGGAAATCTCACACAAAGTAACACCTCTCAGAGTAATTTTCTCGTTGTTCAGGGTATTACTCGACGAGGTCATGTCAGCGTTAGTGTTCATCGTTTTCCACATTCTCCGCTGTTACGCTGGTGGACGGCGGCTCGTCAAACTCGGGGTCTTCTAGAAGAGCGCGGGGAAATGTCTACACACCACACTTTCGAAATCCAGATGATATTCTCTTGTACGTCCGCACCATCCTAAACGAGAAAGTATAATATATAATGTGCGTAAATAAATTATTCGCTTAGTAAGAAATTGTTTATGCCGATTCAACGCCTTTTTGTCGCGTTTTGCCTCTTTGAAATGCCCAATTTAAAAAAGCCAGCGGATCCCACGCCCTGTGGGAATCGATGTTATGCGAAGCAGTGTGCGGGGAGCCTACCAAGGTAACGAAACGATCATGAGAGCACCAAGACGTAGGGGGCTCTTTCATGACCTACATGACACGCATGTCACGACATTCATGTCATGAGTCCTCAGGAGTCCCTTTAGCTATATACACCTAAGACACCTAGGGCGAAAGCATTAGTCATACTCGTGACTATGACTTCTACCACCATCCTTTAGTGTTTCCTTCACTTAGTACCGACGTCTGAACCCATTCCAGTGGTTTTTGAGTGTTAATCATTTTTCGCTGAGCCATTGTCATTTTTGCTGAGTCATGCTCATGACTATAATTTCTACCATCATCCTTTAGTGTTTCCTTCACTTGGTGCCCATGTCCGAGTCCATTCCAGTGATTTTTGAGTGTTAATATTTCTTCGCTGAGTCATTATCATTTTGCTGAGTCATGCTCATGACTATGACTTCTACCAGCATCCTGTAGTGTTTCCTTCACTTAGTACCCACGTCCGAACCCATTTGAGTGGTTTTTGAGTGTTAATCATTTTTCGCTGGGTCATTGTCATGACCTACATGACACGCATGTCATGACATTTTTGTCATGACCTATCACTTAACTTCGTCATGCACTCCTGTCATAGTATATCAATTTTGTACCTACCAAGTTAACGAAACGACCATGAGGGCACCAAGACGCAGGCGGCTGTTTCATGACCTACATGACATGCATGTCATGATATTCATGTCATGACATATCATTTCTGTTCGTCATGTACTCTTGTCATAGTACCAGTTTTGGTACATACCAAGTAAACGAAACGACCATGAGAGCACAAAGTCGTAGGCGGCTAGATAGATAGATACGGTCAAAGTAGCAAATGTTGGCCAAGAAATGCTTCGCATATAAAAAATTCCCCTTCAACCCACGACACATACAGAACTAAACTTTTGGCAGCATGTAGCTAGTGTTACAAAGCAACAATATAAATACGTTGCTGAACTGACGCGGTAGTCCCTTCATGCATGGCTCCGCAAATTTCAGTTAAATCTTTTTGGCGAGTCACGAGCTCACTGACAACAACCGTGCATTTTTTTCGTGCACGAACTCTTCGAACAATTGCGAACTTTTTTATCAACAGGAATCGACAACTACCCCCACCTATTTATGAAATAAAGAATAAAAAAAAAGAAAACTTTTTTGACTTAGGTACAGATGGCAGCAGAGTGAAACTGTCGCGTTTTGCCCCGCGTCTCATTTTGCCCCGCCTTACCCTAAGCACGGGTCCTTCTTTGGAATTCTGTTGGGACACCTTGATTTCCTTAAGAAGTTTCTTTGTGTTCGCCTGAGACACCTTCGTTTGCTTTGGAAGACTAACGCTACCGCTCCAACGCGCCAACCACTACGCTGGTTGTTTACGATATGCGAATCACCGCGTATGAAGACTCACGACGCCACCTACAAGAAGAACGATGTGGCGTAGTAGCCGTGAGCGCGAGCCAGCGTCTTTTGCTTCATGTTTTGTTCCCCACGGGTCCACGGGATCTTATCCTTTCACAGGAGGCGCGCGTCTGCTCCTGTTTCTTTTAAGTTTCGTTTACCGCGCGACGCCATCGGTAGGGCCGCGCGCTGGCGTTGGCCGCTGACGTCACGCTCCTCCATTGCGCAGCTGCGGTACGGTAGCTGCGGCTCGAGGCTTCGCCCGCTCCGCTAGAACGCCCACTCAACAAACAGATCGGGTGGGTTTGAGCCTCCTATGCTTATTGTATGACAATAAAACAGTGTGAAGTTATAATGCATACTTGTAGCGTACGAACGGTACTGTGCTTGTACTGGATGTTGGCAACGTGTAACGGTGATCACAATGAGCGTTACAGTTATAAAAGTTGCCTATGCGTAGTTCTTAGTTTAGGTTAGGTTAGGTTGGTAATATCGAGACCAAGCGCATCCCACACGCAGTGGGATGCGCTTGGTCTCGATATTACCTGGATTTTTGCATTTCAATTTCGATTATGAATATCTCAAATTACGTGTGATATATATATTTTTTATTTCTTAAGAATGGGTATGCCATAAATTGTGACGCCCTACAAGTTTTCCATATAAACAACTGCCCTCAAATTAATTTTTAAATTAATTTAAAAAAATTTGTTAATTAGACTTTTCAGAGTAACTTTAGCAGCGGCGAAGTATTTCCACCTCACCGTAGAGCTCATATGAGACGATGACAAGTGTCTCAAGGTCATAGCTTGTTTTGATAACAAATCGGTATTGTCTGAAAAAAAAAAAAAAAACACCCTGTAGTATACTGTCAGGCCGAGACGTCGAATAAACTGTGCAATTTATTTATTTATTTATTTATTTATTTATTTATTTATTTATTTATTTATTTATTTATTTATTTATTTATTTATTTATTTATTTATTAGGCAATTATGACAGGCTTTACGCCCAAACATTGAGGCTCACAATGCATTCACTCCCGAACCTCGTTATAACAAAATGGGATATAACGAAATAATAAATATAACGAAGTAAATTCCATGGAAATCCCCATATATATCCATACTTTTAAAACCTCACTTTAACGAAATGGAATAGTCCCGCCACTGGATATAACGAACTAAATTCCGTCTCCAAAACCGAAAAATACTCGACCGCTGCGCGCTGAGTACATCGCTTTCCGTGGATTCAAAATCCAATTGGAATTCCAATTTCCGTGAATTCAAAACTACCGCGTCCCGCGTTTGCGCACCAGCGCACAGTTCTGGCACTGCTGCGCGAAGGCAAGGCTGTTATGGCGGGCTAGGCGCTTTCGCTATAGACTTTACTTTCGCTCCTGATCTCGAGCTCGCCGAATCGCTTGGCAAGACTGTTTGACCATGGCCACTGATAAATTGCACACTCGCGCATTTCATCGAGCGGCCGTGGTTTGAGCCTCACATTCGGGCGAATATGAGGCGAGTGTCCTGATCAAGCCGCGATCAGCCATCGTATCAAGGAAGAAGAAAGAATTTTATTTGTAGAAAGACAGAGAGGTCGCGCCCAGAGCTCGTGAGCCAGAAAAGAAACTGGTGCATTCTGGGATGCCACTGCTCTTACCACGGATCAAAGCAGTGCACACCACCGGCCCAGCATCTTTGCGGGCACATGTGGAGTCACATATATCTAGGACACGCGTATCTGTAGTAGAGCAACAACACAGGGATTTGTTGATTCGGTCGCTTCGCAGGCAGCGCTGCACGCACCAAGCGATTGAGTTCGCAGGGTTTGCACTCTTGAGCGCGTTATTCGTTTTCAAAACACCCGCGTCATATGCCCATCAGATCACGTGATTTTCGAAGTCGCTTGCTTTATTTGTTGCTTTTGCTTAGTTTCTCCTATAAATCTTTACAGATTTTTTTCTTTCCACCTCCTAGCTCAACAGACTCAGCCCCAAGCATGATAGGATTGCAATCGGCACGCGTCGAATGCACATGCGTGCTACGTCGCAAACGTAAACAAGTCAGCGCCGACTGAGCTAGCTTGCAGAGTTAGATTTTCATTAGCAGTTGTATTAGATCTGCCATGTCGTTTGCTAAAGAAAACAGGAATATTTATTTAAGGAGCATCTGCTCTTCCATGAACAACTTCAACTTTCTTTTTTTTTTTTCTTTCTTTTTTTTTTTTTTTTTTTTTTTTTTTTTTTTTTTTTTTCTGACGAAAATTGGGAACGCGCAATCCAGGCACACAATGCGCTATCGTTCCCTGCAGAGGAGGCACATTGCGAGCAGGATTTTGTGTTACGTCTTCCCCTTGTAACTGTTCCAAACAAGGCAGAAAGCCGCGCTTGGACGTGGAATCACCATAACCGAGGCGAATGTAGTCCAGCTCATATAATTCAACAATATACTAATTAACTCATGTACTAGTACATACATACGTGTCTATCGCGCGCATACATTTAGAAAGGTTGATGCACTAAATTTACGGACCTCGTATGTACAAGTTATCCAAAGGCGTGCGTGAAGGAGTGAGCATCAGTTATACTACCAGAAAACCTTCAAAGATAAGCGAAAGCCACAGCTGACAATTTCAAATGCCGTTTATTTTAAATGTTAAAAACTATGTTGCATACTCGATGCAGTAGCATTATCAGTATCCGATTATATAAGAGGCCGTGCCCAGGCTCTCTCACTCTCCCTGAAATGAAAGGTGGGTCGCTTTTAATGCATAGTGGTTTAGCTCGTTGGTCACACCCCTCTGCACAGGATCTTGCATATCCACTGAACTTGGGCTACGTACCATTATACATACTCCCCATGTTTCTGTCCTCTTTTGTGCTACAAGTGTTTCAGAGTGTCAAACTTTAAAAGAGTGAGTATTTTGTCTGGTTGGTACGTACTCGAATCTCTATAAGACACAACACGAGGACGTTTCATTTCATCCCTACCCTGTTCTTCATTGTTCAAGTGTGAATTTAACTTCTACCGCGGCAAGTGCATGAAACAAAGTAAAGAATTACATCCCTTTGCTGTATCTGCTTATGGAGATGCAGCTTGTACTAGCTTCTGAATGCTGACTGGCGGAAAAGAAGGAAATACATACATTATATATAAATTTAAGTGGAACTTTCTACTAAACAAACAACAAGTGTGTATGTATATTGTGAAAGGTTTTTGTTTTGAGAAGCATGTTGGCAGTGTTCAATGTTCGAAGCTTGGCTTTCTGTAAGTCGTGCTCGCAGCTTTCTTGTTCATATATCAAAATGCCTGAGTTTTGTCAACACCTTTGGCACATGCTTTCAAGATTTCACTTCTTTTTATGCGGCCGCAGAGTGTCGCAGACAGTGGAATATGCAAAATTTACAGCTTGTAATTATGAGGACAGGCCAAAACAACTTGAATGTTAATGCTGTAGGCTACAATTTTTTTTTCTATGTGGAATCTTCACCGCATGCATTATCGTGAAAATAATAAATTTTGAAAGCGATCGAGACATTATTCATGACTGAAGGACATATAAGAGCTTCGTGCTTGAGGATGTGATGGAAGAAAAATTCTAAATTCTCAACCAGTTGTAAATGTTCTTTCATCTCAGTCCTGTGCATCTTGCTGACTTTGCTGAACTAGGAAAAAGCCAGCTGTTGGCTGTGAGGCCATGAATTAGACATCAGGATTTCAGCTCTCCCCTTTGTTTTGCTTGAAGTAATGAAGTGACGTGGACAAAGGAAGAGCAATATAATTGAACAGGACAGAGGAGATGACAGACACGAGCACTCTGTGCATGTCATCTCCTCTCATCCCATTCAAAAGCACTTTTTTTTTTCCCAACACTATACCAATTGGCACAAATTAGTGCACTGTTGACAAAGTGACTTCCACACATGAAGTGTAATATCACATCTTATGTTATGGAGCCTTTGCTACTGAGTTAGCTCATATTTCCCAGGTTAAAGACTTGAATTTCACAATGCAAGTTCACAAGACCGCACATGTAGAAAGGGTTGATGGTGGTCTGAAAAATTGCGTTCTCAACTGCATATTTTTATCTGTTCTGTGAACCAAAGTGTGTGCATTTTTGCTTTGTGTACATTATGCCCCACCAATCTTACATAACCAAGTCTCCACAGGTCTTCTACTGCATCACATTGTTCTTGATTGCTATTGGATGTAGAAGCCTTTTACATGAAATCTTAGTTGTAAAGGTTTTGAAAAAGCCTTAGGGCAAATAAGATTACCACGGAAAGGAGAATATGGCAGAAGTGCAAAATGAGCCAGTGCATGCGTCATATTTTGCTTTATTATGTGACTCCTTTGATGTATGTTACTTGTCAGCTTATTAATATAGAATAAGCTGTCATCTTTAATGGTTACACACTACCCTAATTTATGCAGGTCAACATCATGGCTTGTTTACTCCAAGAGGGATGATCTCCTCAGAAATTCAACTGACACGCTCTTCACTGGGTGCCGCACCTGCAGTCTCAACTTTCGTGCAGACAATTACACAGGTCTGTGGAAACAAAAGGCTTCTCAACTTAACTGCACCTTCCATTGACCCAAGTTCATGCCCACACCTTGGAGAGTTATTGGTAAGAGTGGCAGTTCAATTAAAGCAGGTGCATTATGCCTGATTTCATAAAATACCAGTTTCAAGACTTGAGTTCTTGAGAAAAACTCTGTTTTATGTGATGTGCAGAGGCTTGGTAGGGTGTACAACTCTGTGTCTGTAATTTCTTATTGGTCTGCATGGTTACATTGCAAAGAGCATGTTTCTGCCAGAAGGAATAGTCTACCTTTCTAGGGTATGCTGTGTTTTACAGATTCTAAATGGAAGCAGCATGCAAACTCATCGGTAATCATCTATTCACATCATTAACAGCACTAATTTAATCACACAAAAATAAAGTGAGTGCTATAGAAAAACCACACAATCTGTTGGCAAAAGTCTGTTTGATTTGTAATCCGTCTTGCAGTCTGTTGTTGCGAGTCCACTTGATGCAAGAGCTGCTGTGGTCGCCTAGCAACTATGGCATTGGGCTGCTAAGCACAAGGTCGCAGGATAAATTCCCTGCCGCCACTGCCGCATTCATATGGTAATGGAATGCAACAACGCTTGTGTGCTCACAAGCATGTTAAAGAACCCCAGGGAGTCAAAATTATTTCGGAGTCCTCCACTGTGTACTGTGCACTCCTCATAAACAGATCATGGTTTTGCCACGTAATACTGCCAAATTTTTTTTTTTCAACTTCTTGCAAGCACTTTAACTTTTCATAGGTGTGGCATGGAAAATGGTACTTTTTATTGAGTTTTCTGTACTATCCGAAGTACATCGTCTGTTCACTCTTTACAAGCATTTTATTAGTTCCACAGTAATTTTATGGCATGAACAGAGTATAATTTTAAGCACCACGTCCCTGACTGTTACAATGCTCTGCTCAACATCTCTGAGTGCCTCGCGCAGCCGTCTGAACATTGACATGTCTTGTGTTACCACAAGCAGTGACAGCGAAGGCTAACAGTGAAGCACTCAGATGAGCTGCTTGTTAATTGGGACAAAGCAATGCAGGCTTTGTCATGCAGTTGAAATTGTTAGTTATTAGGACTTGTTGCTGGCAGATGCGCTCATTCTCATCTCTGTTTCTCATTTTAGCTCAAGAATATTTAAAGCCAGAGGATTGTGAATAGATGGTGAAGAAAGAATACATATAAAAAAAAAGTGACTAGTTGATAAGAGCGCTGGCGACATACAGGTATACACTGTACTAGCTAGCAGCCTGCTTGAGAACCAGGTTAAAAAAGGTTACTGATCTGAAACCTATAATTTCACTCTTGCTTGGGCACAGTTAATGTCCTCCAATATCTTGTAATAAAAAAAAAAGTGCTAACGGAGCAAAGTTTTCACACAAAGCTGCCTTCAGGAATTTTGTGTGGGGAGGTGGCAGACCACCATCCACTTAAGTCTGTGGGTTTGATTGCCATAGAACAGAGTCTGGTCAGATAGCATGGATAGCAGAGGGGTTAACACATAGCTTTTTCTTATCCACATGACAAACACGTTTGATGTTCCTATTTGTGTAATCTAGTCTACATTGTGCAGCAGCTGTTTAACAGTGTTGTGTTGCAGTATTGGACTAAAACAAAAGAAAATATAATGTAATTGAAAATATAGTTATGGGCTTTTGCTTTGTGAACATGTGTTGGCTAATCAATGAAGTAGAGACTTGGGCTTGTTTCTGCATCTTTGGCTCAACACAAAAACAGGGACATAGGCGGAGCCACAGTGTTGCATGCTACTGTTTGCGCTTTCTTTGGGGAACTTGTGTCATTATTGACAAGTTTACTCAAGCATCCTTTATTTTGCTGAATGTAAAGGTGTGATAGTGCAATGATGCAAACTTGAATAATTTTTGGGCATTAAACTGAGAACTATATGCTTAATATTTAGTATGTTCCTTGACTGCTTTACTTTCAGAAGTGTTAGTCTGTTGCATTCAGTTTTGTTTTCTTGCAATTTGCAGTGTAAGATTCAAATACAGCAGCGTTGGAGCCTACGACAACTGATGACATGTCTGGCTTTGTTTTGTCCATTGAAGGGGAGTTGAACTTCATTGTCAAAGAGGCAAGTCTTTATCATATTTCTACAGTGCTGCCATTCATAGCAGGAGCACTTGAATTTCTCAACTCGGGAGATTTTCGCAAAACGTTTCGAACTCCTCTCAAAAAACCTCTTGCAGTACCTCGACTACCTGGGACTCCATAGTGTGTCGAAGCACTTCGAAGAAGAATGCCTGGCACGCAGCAAGCCGATCCAGGAGAGCTTTGCTTCGTACAGAAATGAGCGGACACAGAAAGTTCAGGTAAATGTTTGCCTGACGAATGTATACAGCTCCACGCAACCCACAGCAAGGGTCTGCAGCCACAGTCCATGCTGGCTGTTTATTGCTGTTTTAAAGGGACACAAAAGGCAACATTGGATCAAGCTGATATAGGGAAGGTTTTTACATTATGTTAGGTTCAGGCTAAGTCATCAACACTAAGGGCTAACGTTGGGTCATGCTGAAGTGGTAGGTTAGTTCTCAAAATGTGTTAAATGTCCTTTTACAAAAAGCAGAGCTTCTAAAAGCAAGATGATGATGTGACACGATTGATGTGACTGGTGCCTGGTGCTGCCACTGTAAAATATAAATCCAGCTGTCACTGGTGTCTTGCATTCTATTTATAACTGGTAGATAGTAGTTGACCGCTGATAATATTATTGTTGTGGTGAAAAAGAATTACATTGCATTGGAGCATACGCAAAAAGAAAAGCCGTTGGCAAGTTTATCGGATTTTTTTTTTTGTAGAGAAGAGCTACATGAAAAATGGAATGCCTCATTCTGTGCAGTGATTTGAATATTAAGAGGGAAAATTGGGTTCAGCTATTTTGATGCCATGCACTTGAATTTCAATGATGAGTGCTTCTGGCAATCACACATGTGTGTGAGGGATGTTGCAGACTGAAAAGTTCCATTAAATATTTTATTTCTAATGCATGCTGCAGAATTTTTGCTCCACTTTGAAGAACAGGATTCTCAAATTCCATTTGTGAGTCCTTTGGAACCTCTGTGCCACGGGGTCTCTTGAAAGTTTGTAACGTGTCTTTTGTATGTATTAAAAAAGGGTTCTTTATTTGCTTATCTGTCTGTCACTGCAGCTCATTTCTTTTGCCTTTCTTGTGCAGAAGGAACTGCTGAGCTATTTTGATGAAGGCAAGCAGGCTCAGTTTTTTGCCATTTGGGACTCTGTCGTCTCGAGAAGCACAGCCATCGCTGAGACCATGTGTCATGACCTGGAGTTTCACCTGCGGTTGCACTTTGCCGTCTACCCACTGCGCTACCCTGAGAAAGCCGTGAGTTGTGGGCCATGTTCTCATTCTTGCATGATGCTGTTACTGTAATGTTTCTTACAAAAATTGCAACAGAGAACTATGCCAGTGTGATCATTCAGCATCCATGGCAGTGATGAGTAAGTAGTACATGGATTTGTCTGATCTTCATCAGACAAATTACAACATTACATGTGCTTCATATTAAGTAGCGCTGGGTGAACATCGGCTCAAGGACAAATGTGTTGTCATTTGTCCTTCTTGTGTCACTGTTCGCCCTGCGCTATCAATACTGCGGAGATGTACTATCAAGCTCAAATTTCTACCATTTTGAAATGTTTACAGCATAGCCCTCATAGCCTGCTATGCATCTTTGAGGCATTAAACCCCACAAAATTCAGTTTAGTTGTATGTTAGTATTATGTTAGTATGTTGCATGTTGTGTGGGTGTGCTAGCCCAAGTGCATGGTACATCAAACATGTGACCTGTAAGGAAGACATTGTGTAGTGCGAAGAGAGATGGCCGTGCAGGCAGAACCACAGGAGAAACGCTACAATTTCCATTGTAATATGTGTGACACATTCTATGCTTCTTGTATTCACCAGAATCTTCAGGGCAGCATGACTGTTGAGGGTGCCATGTCCAACTTCCGTCAGTACATAGAGTCCATCAAGGCCCGCACTGAGGATCCACTGGTGTACTTTGCCTTGCCTTATGTCCAGAACCCAAGGCAGTTTCCTGTCTTCAAGCCAGTTTTTGAGGCAAGTGTTACTGACACCTTTTTAACTCCTTCAGTGTTTTACAGCGAAGTTGTCATTGTGACTAGCATGACCTAATAAATGTAAACATAAATGTCAAATATGCTAAAGCCATAGGTACAACATTAACTCTAAACGTGTTAATGTTGAAGCTGGAAGATTTTAATTTGTCAGCATCTGTCTTAAGAACAACAGTTGTAGCCATGCTAATATTAGAGGGCATGTTATCGTGCATATGTGGGAAAAGGTAATGCTGGAGAGATAATCAGATGTTTTGTGAGAAATTAGCTCGTTAATTGCTTACCCAAGACATAGCATATTATATTTAAAGAGGTCTAAGGAGGGGGGCTTTAGTGTCACAAATAGCGCATTTTGACACTTGATCTGGCTAGCTCGGCTGTCTACAGTGCAATGAGTAGTGGCATTGCAGATGACCGAACAAGCTAGAGCAAGTGCCAAAAATGTCGCTATGTTCTCCTTTGACACGACCACCTTCTGCATCCTGACGTCATGACACATGCAACTCCTGAAAAACAAAACCAATATTGGCTCGAAGAAAAGTTATTATAGTAAATTATTTAGGCCACTTTGAGGCTAGCAGGGTATTTTTCCTGAGGTTTCAAAAACTAGGACTTTCATTCAAAGCAAAAAATGAAAAGTCAGAAAATGTCACATCAATGCTCCTTTAATCAATTCTTTCTGATGTCCTTCTTGTTCAGGAAAGCTGGGTGAATGAGCTCAAGACTAGGCTGGAGAAGTTTGTGCAAGAGTCTCTCTCAACTCAGTACCAGCAAAGAGCAAAGCCTCGTCTTATGGATCTTTATGTATCCTTTATTTTACTGAAAGGCAACCTGGCTCTACTCTCACAAGTGGAGTCGGCCATCTTTTACCATTTGTCATCTCCAGTGAAAGCAGAGTTCTGGGGCCGTATTCTTTGTTGACCACTTTTGATGATATCACTTTCAGTGCCGTTTTTGGTTGTCTGCCAGCAGAAGCAAATGTTACGAAAGGAGTGCCGTATTTGCCACAAATGCTATTTTCACGTTGCATAGTTCTCAAGTATGATGACAGAATTCCCCACTGCAGTAACATGTCATGCTGGTTGATTCATCGTGCTGAAGTAAAAGTATCTCTGAAAGTGATTGACCAAGAATACATCTACTGTTTGAATGAAGAATTTAAGTGTAATAGCTAAATCTTTTGCTTGTTTGTCTATGGCTTTATCAACACTTTCATGCCACATATTTATGCATTGCATAAATCAACCAAAAACGGCACTGAAAGTGATATCATCAAAAGTGGTCAACAAAGAATACGGCCCCAGAACTCTGCTTTCACTGGAGATGATAAATGATAAAAAATGGCCGACTCCACTTGTGAGACTGACTCACTGCATCAGTTTCGTGCCCTTTATCGCTTTCGTTAACTGTCGTCTGTGTCCCTCAAGAAGGCACATATAATTGGCTTCAGTTCAAGCTCGTACGGAGCACATGTTTTTTATTTAAATTATCAAATGTTTTGGATTGTCTAAAGCTGAATAAATTATTGTAAAACACAGTTGTGAGTTCTTCTCTGAACAGATAGATGCAGAAAAATGTTTTCTCTCTTTCTGCACGAACCTTATTGAGGTGAGGGGGAGACATGAAGCTAATGAGCACTTCATGATAGAAGAGTGAGGAGGGTTCATGCAAATACACATATCCAAATATCAGAGCCATTAACGCATCATTTGGAGCCATATTTTAACAGTGCTTGTCGCAATACACAGGAACCTACATATCAAACATGGGAGTGTTTTGACATGTCTTATGAATGGCCACTGGTAAGCTGTTCTTGGCTAAATTGACCTGCTCGTAGAAGCCAGAAAGCTTAAATAGCCTGAATTGACCAAAGGGACGTCGTTTGAATTCATTGGCTTCAAAATTTATTGAAAATTTTGTGTATCGAAGATTTGTTTGAATCCAGCAGAACTATATAATTTTGAATTGTCACAAATTGACTGTAAGTACATAAAAAGATTTGTAGCAAAAATGTACAGATTTCTTTATTGTGTGGCATCTATTTTCTCGTATCCCATTCCCTCTTTATAAATTATGTTACATTGGAGTGGTTGCATTGGAGTGCTCTCGCAGTGCATTTTACTTTCAGTTGGTCAAAGTGGAGTGCTTGTAATACATTTGCATGGTTTGTTCAGAGCGCTCTCCGCGCTGTGCTCCAGGAAAGAGTGCTCAGAGGCCCTCTCACCTTCAAGCATGAGTGCGACAAAGATCCAACTGAATTATGGTCACATAGCTCCTTTAATTGCTTTAGGAGCACCTGGACATTCAGCTTAGGCAGGCTTTTCGTGGCTCCAGTCCTGAAATAGCACCGCCTGACTCTGAAGTGAGCTGTAGCACATAGAAATCAGTCAATGTACCATTACAGTTATAATCAGTTAAATGTGTAATTCACATGCTGTTGATTTCTGTTAATTCGCACTTGGCAGTGCTCTAAAATTGGTTTGAAGCATCATAATCCTTTAAATGCTGTGGACAAGTCTTACTCAGTTACAATGTTGTTTTTTTTAAATTCATTTAGTGCCAAGGACGTGTCTATCTCCTCCATGAGTTTGCGTGCTCTTTCCAAGTTCCAGTAGTGGGCCAGGCTGGTCTAATTAATTTTTGCATGCTTGCAAGTTCCCTCTTTGGCCCTGCTATTGGGCTACAGACTCCATTCGTCTATGTTGGTCTGGTAGAGATATTTAAAAAAAGGTGGCTGCCAGTCGTGTGTTGCCTTGCCTCTCACGAAAGCAGCGCTTTCATTTGATTGAGTCATCAAGCTTTGAAGATTATTTGCTTCTGTGTGAAAGCATTGACTGTGATGGCAATGTTTTGTGTTCTGTAGAAACATCAAGTGATTCCGATGTCGGCAACCATGACAATAGTTTTGATGTGGTGCAGCTTTAGATACAGAACCTTCCGCCAGCGCCTCTTCATTTTAAATTTGTGTATTTCAAGACTCAAGCTGTAAATTTACAACCCCCATGTCATATACATATATCAAATCTGCAAGACATTTGCTACCCAGATGTGCAATAAAAAAATGTAATTTTCTGAACACACATTTTTATTTTTTGCTGGTGCTGGAAGGCTGATAGGCTCTAGTGACACGATCATGTAACCCGTTAGCCATTTTGTTTTATGAAGAAATTTCTTAGCCAGAATGCTTAGTTCTTTATTGCTGATTGTGAATATTCCTCTTATAGAAAGCAGGTTTTTTCTGATTCATTGAATAAACAAAAGTTGGTTACTGAAGTTTATTGTTAGAGATCCAGATGTAGAAGAATGAAGAAATCACCGGACATGTATTGCCATCTGCCAACCGAAACACCAATTAAACCGCGGACAAGTGTCTCTTATCCAAAACGCTCATGGGAGAACAAATACCACAAGAGCAAGCCAGACTCGTCCTAAACGCTTTGGGGACGTGAGAGCTTGGACGAGCAGGGCTTGTCCAAAATGATTTAAGTGTTAAAAATCATGGACATTTTTTTTACTTTTGAACACTTCCAAATTAAAAGGCAGGTTGGATTATGCAATGGTGAAATAATGAAGCCAACTGTGTATATTGCATATAGTATGTGTCACATTGATTTAGCATAACATTTTTTGTTTATTTTCACGAACTGAGTTAGCACTGTACAGCTGTATTTGCATCTCAGTGCGAAGTGTAATAGGCTTAATGTGCGAATGCCTCCTTAACTGCAGCTGAGTCAGTATTGCAGCGATGTTGAACTAAATGGTAAGACCTTCCATCAACAATGTTTTATTTACTTGAATAAAATGTTGACCTAGTGAGTGTGTATGTGTCGGTAAACAAATATTTTAGCATCCCTTAATTTAAGTTTGCACACTCCCCCATGACAAACTTTGTGCGAAGTGTTTTGTTGTGGGAAGCAGCAGTTTGTTTTCAAATGATGTTGGACAGTTGTACTGTAAAACTTGGAAGATTTTGAATGCACAAAATTGATTCGGAAATAAATGACCAGAAAGAGATACATGTGTGATAAACGAGCACACGTGTGCATATGCATGACTCCCATAACTGCCATTGGCCATTAAAAAAAAATTCTGGGGTTCTACGTACCAAAACCACAATATGATTATGAGGCACGCCGCTTCTTTATTCAATAAGGTTCCACAGAGTCAGCAGGCATTATTGCGGGAATCATAAAGCAGTATAAAACATTACAGCGGAAATCTGGCTCACAATTTATGCCGGGAGCAAATTGAATTCCATAATGTTGTCTTGGAAATAAATAATTGTGCATTGGCGATAGTGTTGTGATGTCGTTTAACCATTTAACAGACTGCTGAATCTGTAAGTGCAAGTTTACTTTTAAGTAAAGTGAATGCAATCTAAAATTCTCATGCTATTACTTATTACTTTATTTTACATTAACTCTGCCATACACATTTTCAGACATGCGAGAAGACTTTCGGCGCTGTGAGCAGAGATTACAACAGTGTGACGAGCAGCGTGCAGCTCTGGATAAACAGATGTCTGAACTACAGGTCCGAATTTTTCATGCATCTATGCTTAACATTTGTTCCCTGACTGGTATGGGCTGTAATAGTAATAATACATTTTACCCATAGATATATAGAACTTGCTGCTTTCAAATCATAGAGGCACTTGGTAATAAAAGGAACACTAAAGGAAAATATTAAGTTGACCTAGATTGAAAGATTAGCCTTCTGTAGTAATGAATTCATCGTTCATAGCTAGAACAGAGCTTTTGTAAGTGGGAAAATGATAAAAATTATTAAGTGGAATGGAGCCACTTCTGGACTATGGTACCTCTCATGTAACATCAACACTGGCTTATTCACAGAGAGCGACATAGAGAGAGGTCACATGAAGATTTATGTCAACTCATCTGTTTCGGCACTGACAATTCAATTTGAGTAGCAGCAGCAGAACCTTTGGAGGCAATATTTCATGCAGCAAAGTGATATATTGGCACGCAGAAAATTGCAAGACTTCTAGACAAATAACCTATTTGTCTAGCTTGACTTAATATTTTTTTAGTGTCTCTTTAATGTGGAATTAAATTGACCTCCTAACTTTTTCTGATTCCTCTCGCACTAGTGCAACATGAGCTTCAGTTGTAAACACTGCTATTCTTTTCTGGTTAATCTCTTCCTTAGCTATCAATGCAAATGAAGTGTTTGGCATGTATTGTGCCTGTTAATTTGTACGGTGACAGTGGCTTTTATCTTTCTTGCACGACATTTTCTATTCCTTACTTTGCGATATGAGTAAAGTGAGCAATCTTCCTGCAATGCCCCATTGTATTCCCTAATTATTCTCTACTTTATTTTCACATACCTGCTGCTTCTGTGTCCACCCGAAGGCATATTTGCTGCGACCTGCCGCGGCGGCTGAGTGGCTATGGTGTTGTGCTGCTGAGCATGAAGCATTGTTTCAACTTCCGGCTCTATCAGCTGCATTCAGATGAAGTTGAAATCCTAAAATGCTTGTGCAATTAGATTTAAGTGCATGTTAAAGAATTCCAGGCAGCTAGAAATTATTTCAAGGCATTCCACCAAGGCATCTCACATAGCCCCAGTGTTGCTTTGTGAAACTAAACTGTATAAATCAATCATTTGTTGCTGCAGTATGTATAATGGGCAGTCTCCCAGACAAACTGTCTGTGCAGTGGAACTTCTGCTGCAGCTTTCACAGTGGGAACTGAAGTGAATTGAGATGCTCACTTGTTTGAGGATTCTGCTATAATAAAGGTTGCCATAATGCAAAATATTTGAGGCAGAGTCATCTACAAAGACATCTTCAAAGTGTATTTTTATTCATATTGGCAACATTTCCTAACATATTGTCAAACTGTAACAAAGTGACTAGACTAGGACAGCCATTAACACACAAACTTGATAAGATGATCTCGCAACAGTGACTGTGAATATGCCACAATCAACGAAGTGTACATAATGTGTCAAAAGAATATACACACTCGTGCAAGGGCACTTCGCATACTGGGGAGAGCAAAAAACACACATCTTCTCTCTGCGAAACGCAACTGTATTCTCATAATCAAGACAAAAGTATTAGGATATGCGGCATCAGCCAGGTGGCTTGCCAGAGGTGGAGACCGCAGGAGTCGGCAAGTGACGAAGGGGCAGCCAACACTCGGCTTTAGTTAGAAAACGTATTTAACATAGTGTGAGAGGTAAAATACCTCCCTGGTCTCTCTTGTGGCTAAGTGCTTTCAATTAATCGCTGTTACGAAGAGGCCAGCTGGTGTCTCCATAATTGTTTGCAGTTATAAGTCCAAAATTGCAGCTAAAAATGTTCATTCTTGTCATGCACATTTCATGTGCATTGTTCTAGAACTTTTTATAGTTGCCAATGTGTATACTGATAACGGCTCTGCAGCCTTATTATTTGAGACAACGGACATAGCCGATGGGCGCTATTCAGCCATGAGACAGCTGCTATGTTGTGGCTTAATATGCTGATTCTCATTGGATCAGCAAACTGAGCAGCATCATGCTTTGTCTGTACTTGGCAGGGAGACCACCAGAGATTGCAGAACAAGACAGGTCCACTACAAAAGATGCACCTTCCCCCTACTATAAAACAAGCACTATTATTATTATTGTGATTCTTTTCAACTGCCTTTTGTTTATTTTTTTGGGCCATGTGTGCTGGTAGTGGACCTACCTACCTTTTCATTTCATTCATCTCTCTGTCTTTTTCTTTTCTTTTTTCTTTTTTTGCAGGATGACTACAAGACGCTTGTGTCTGTAACAACGGAACTGATTACTGCCCTTGAAGCAACTGTCAGAGGAGATATGGTAATCATACTTTACTGCCTGGCTTGCTCTCTTAGGCATCTGTGAAGGAGCAACGTCAGCCTGTCTATGGCATCTTCTTGGTCACTCTAGTTCTAAATATACTTATTAGCGGCGGCAGCAGATAAGTTGCAGCAGTGCTGACATTGTAATAGTGATCAGTAGCTAGAGAGCAGGGGACTATTCTATCTAACCGTATGCAAACTTTTTTTGGTGGCAGGACTTCTGATGCACTCAAAAATATTGTCATTGTAGTTTACTAAGCAACAAAGGTCTGTATCTGTCATCAGCATGTCTAACTGGTAGGGCAAACCTTGCATGCCTCGAGTCACTGAAAAGCAGACATAGATGCAACAGACAAGATGTACATTAAGGGAAACTGATTGTTAAAGTTATGCAGAAGGTTTAAAAACACAGGAGCATTCAATTTAACATTGGTGGAACATTCGGAAATGTTTTGAATTACTCGAAAGCTTGAATCAAAAGATGCCTTCGAAATTTCATTCATTCATTGATGGCAGGATCACTTCTTTTGCAGGTGAACTTGGAGAATGTGCTGTTCTCATGTGGGCAGCGGTTTCCTGAATTAGTGAAGCTGCAGACTCCTCGTACGTCATGTGGGTCGTCGACCTGTGATGGCACTCAGGTGTTTGTTCTCAGAAGTGGACTCCACACTAGACGCACCAGGTTCGTGGTGATATAAGCAAACAGAAAGAAAGAAGTATCATCGAGTTGCGTAACTTTGTTATTTATCTGTAGTGTTGGTGTAAATTATCTCACAAAGGTCTTGTTTTTGTGCAGAGTGACGAAATACATGTATTAAAAGTCAAGTGAGTGGCAACGAACATAGAGCTTGCAAGTGGTCT
Source organism: Dermacentor silvarum (assembly GCF_013339745.2). NCBI lineage: Eukaryota > Metazoa > Arthropoda > Arachnida > Ixodida > Ixodidae > Dermacentor > Dermacentor silvarum. The sequence continues at coordinate 214,428,359 of NC_051156.1, read as the reverse complement.
ATAGCTGTAGGTGTATTGCGCGATTTTTGTCTTCTGTAATTCAGTTTGTCACCTGTGCATTTTTTTTTTCCACATATACACTCGCACCTTTTTATAGCGCAATGGGATATAACAAAGTAACTAAAATTCTCCTTGAAAGCCCTATAGAGATTTATAGTGCAGTTCATGCAATAAGGATATAACAAAGTAATTGTGGCTCATCCTTCAACTTTGTTATAACAATATTCTTTTACATGTTGTAGTGCCAATTACACCTGTACACCTGCTTTGTTCTCACAACAATATTTTGTTTTGTTCTTAATATTACATAATTTTAGTAATTGGTTATTATCTTTTATTCCGATGAGTCAGACATGCTCCTGTCTAGGAAAAATGTAATTGTGCAAACTGAGACAATCACACAGAAAGAAAACACAAGTATGAGAGCTATGCAAGCAATAGCACTTGTTCCGTGTGCTATTTTTGTGTGTATGATTGTCTTAGTTTGGGCTGTTATATCTGTCCTATTTGTGAACCAACTATCCCAGCAAAGAGTTCCTTTAAACCTTATCTAGGAGGCTCACTCCTGCCCACTAGATTTGTTAACATTATAATGATTCTCACAGTTGTAGACAATAGGCCACCATATATGAACCTGAACAATATAGTACCACATGTGGCAACGAAGAGCAAACAAGATAATATTGCACACAGAGGGAAGGATAGATTGTTAACGCTTATATTGACTGGTGTGACAAGTAAGACAATGCTCAGGTTTGTCGTCCTGCTGTTGTGCAGAAGGTTATTATGAAAACGTGTGCAGGCTAGACTTCTCCAAGATCAAGCAAGACCTGTCTGAGGCGAGTGCCAGCACACGAGCTCTTCTACTGCAGGCACTTCGATGGGTACGTGTAGTCTGTCATACATGCGTTCTCTCTTGTAGTCCTTGCTATACTTATCCCCTTACAAACCTGTGCCATCCATTTGGTTTGCATAGCTTCAGCTTCCTAAGCTAGAGGCTTATAGAATTATTCTACTTCTGGAAAAGTATTGTGCATATCTTCTTCAGTTACGAATGATGGTGGACTTTCAATAAATGTCTCAAAGTTACATAATTTCATTCCCTGGCACTGGAGGCTGCAGTGAAAGAAAGGCGGTAGGATGATGCCTTGCGCATTTTCTAGTGAGCCCTTATAGTTACAGAGTAATCAAATATCAATTTATTGTGCAGTGTGTCACATTGCATTCTTTCATAAAAAGAATTGTATTGCTCACTCATAAGCTCATGTACAAGTTAATTATTAGCTGCCAGCATTACAAGATGGGAAAAAATTATTCTTTTGCTATTACTGACAGAATGTGGCATGTTGAACATCCCAACAAACACCGTAGTGCCTTCAGCAAAGTTGTCTTTAGCCACACTCAGCATGTTGAAGTGAAATAGAGCCACATTGAGTACACAGAGGGTTTAACTTACCCGAAGTTTAAAGGGACAGTAATGAGATAATCAAGTTGAGTTGTATTAGTAAGTTACCCTTCTACAATACCAATAAAGCCACTTTTATCGTTAGAGGAGGCTTGGCAAGTCAGAAAAGGATGAAAAAGCTGAAAACAGCTGTCGATGCTACCTTGCAAGTTCCTGCATCAGCTCGCTACGTTGTCGGCGATTTTGCCGGCGTCTGATCGGCCCTAATTAATTTTTTACCACTAAAGATGGACTGCATTGAAATCCAAAAGGGCAAATGACTGAACCTAGCAAGATTAAAGAACTTTTAAGGCCAGACCACACACACAATCTCGCATCTATGCACCTGCGCATGTGCAGACAGTGCGGGACAGCTCGTGCGCGTATCAGGGACAGACCAATATCGATATGTTCTAGACTAATATTAGTGCTCGAGCTGCCTGTGTCCCCATGCGCATGGCTATATGCAGCTACGGCAGGGTGAAATCATTTCTCAGTGAGGCTGGTTTATGTCATGCAAGAAAGTGCTTTTTTTTCCCCTTTTGCATTGATTTAGCAACTAAAGAAATGAAACAGTTACGTTTATAAATATTTAGGCATCTTGACGCACTGTCAATAACTCAGTACAAGACGATGTCTGCCAAACCGTTGATCTATGTGCACACGCCGGCATGCCTCTCTTGTAGATGAAAACCACCATTCTTTGGGGGGGGGGGGGCGCAGCAGGTGAAAGTTGCATAGATGCAAGCTTGCGTGCGACGGCAAGCGTATGTGGGGTCTGGCCTTTACTATGCCACAATAAGCCAGATATGAGAAAATGCTTTGGAATTTGCTGATGTCGCACCGTCGTACTAGTGCTGAGGTCTTGACACAAAATTCTTCAAAACTGAAAGTTTGGTCCTAAGTTTCTGTTCTAATAATCAATGTCTTTCCACAACACTAACAAAAATAGAGTTTTGAAAGAGCACTTTATCAGTCTAAGCTGATTATATGTTTCTCTATAGTTTCCTTTAATGTCTCTGGTATTTCTCCTTGCCACCAGTGAGCAGAACTGGCAAAAACAAGTTGTGTACACAAATGCGTACACCATGATTGGAGGGGATAAAGAGTAATGCCTGGGCATATATTTAGCCTTCTTTCATCTTTTAGAAATTAACGAAGGCTTCTTCAGTCGAGGAGAGGGACTGTGTCCTGCTGGCGTATGTTGACAATGACCTGCTGGGCTTCTTCGAGAGGTCACCTGACTACTGCGTAAGCAAAATATGCGCTTGTAATGATTTTTTTTTCACTGTACACTGTCAGAGTTGGGTCTCATTGAACCAATTTTACCTATCTTCCTCAGTTGCTGCTCACTAATGGCAGAGCTTTGGTGATGGCATAGAGTTTTTAGAGTTCCTTGCATTGCTAACTAAACCAACTATTCAATCTAAAGTTAGATTTTTTGAATTAACTGTAATTGATTAAGTGTAATTTTAAAATTAAAATTTAATTCTTCTGTGGAGATTTTCGTACATTTACAGTGTTTTATCTCTGGCTTGTTCATTGTCTAACTGATATGTTAAACATTAAGAAAAGAAAAAATTTCTTGCTTTAAAAATGTACCTGTTTTATCTCTCTCTTTTTTCTTTCCAGAACCGTATCTTACATATAATTAAATCACCAAACTCAGGGTTGCAGCAGAGCTTTGTGAGGTTCTTGAATACACTGGCTGCTTTTCGATCAGGTGTAGTACCGCTTTTAATCTCTACTAGATGCATTTGCTGTCTAATCTGTACTGCCATTTTTCCTATTTCTTAATCTCTTGAGGAAGTGAAGTTGGACAGTTCACCTAAATGGTTGTGAGTGCACAAGTCGTCAGAGTAAGAGAATAGATTCCAAGGGAAGGGAACACAATTTGGGACAACAGAATCAGATTGAGCAATGAAGTTAGGAAACTTGCATGCATACGGATGGGATCGGCTTCACACAGGTCAGGGTTGTAACCAGATGGCACTGGGAGAGCCTTTCACACTGCAGCAGGCCTATATTCTCTGGAGACCCAACAGTATCATAGCGACACAATACCTTCTAAATTCAGTTCCTACTGCAAACCAGTCTTTGAACCGGAAAGACTCTATCCTCTATCAGATGGCATGGGCACATGCTCACATCAGCACGTTCATGTATGCGGACAGAGAGTCTATTTCTCCAGTTTGTTCAGATAAAAATGTCTTTTGTTTTCCTAAACATATAGATACAGGTTTAACATCACATGGCAGTTCCTTGTGTTCACATTTACTCCTGGGTTGCCAAGTTATCTGGCGGCATTTGGAATGTGCTAGGCACCTAAATTTTTTCGTCGTCGGTGACAATGCCAGTGGTATGTCTCACACAAACTATCAATCATCTCGAAAACTGGGGGCAACAAAATGATTACATGCTTGACATATAGTGTCGCCTGCATCTAGCTTTAAGTCACACCAAAATATATTAGCTTATAATTTACGGTTTAATTAATTGAAATCTATTTTCAAGCACCGCTTTTGCCGTTCTATCAACCGTACCTCAACTCACACCTCCAAAATCAAAACGTATTAGATGAGACCCTTTGTTCCTCTATAAGGTGGTCCATGGCATTTTACATTGCCCAAAGCTTCTTCATATGTACAATTTTCTGTGCAGCAAAAGTATACCAGGCAGCATTCCGCGTTTTCTGCTTGGTCTTGTTGCATTAGAGACTGTCCTATGGCTACTCTGCAAAAACACATGTAATAAGTGTTCTGCCTGTATTGACATATTTCAGAGTTCATCTAAGATCTAAGAAACTGAAGATTAAACAATGAAAAGTCATATCTAATGTGAAAAATATTTATGACCTTGTCATACCTAATATGCTCATCATCGTCACATAATATTTCTCCATAGTCACTCATTCATGCTGTCCTGGCATGTGAGCCAAATAGCAAGTCTCTGTACATACAGTTAAAGGATACACCTTTGTAAGTGAATTTATCTTTAGTTTTGGATTTTATAGTCCTTGTACTAGCAAACCTAAGGTAACATTTTAAATGCATCTATGTGTGCATATGTAGTTTGATGCTTTGACATTAACAATATGCTATTTGTATACCGAGTCTAATTCTCATTCTTTTACATGCAGGGCGCAATTACTTGGCCAAGAATCTCCAGCTTGTCGCGGTGCTTACAGACACACTTGTGTTTGACCGAGTCACAAACCCCAGAACACTGGACATGATTTTGGGGATACTGCAAAAGCTGAGCCTAAGGTAACGTAGTATTCAAGAGAGTATTACTTGAGTGTTTATTCTCTAAAAAAAAAGAAAGAAGTGGCTAATTTGATGCCCAATGCAGTAATTTATGAATGAACGTTTAACATGTGGGCGTTCATTCCAAAGTTAGGCTGCTACAAGCACTTGAATACTAATGAAGTATTTACACTAACAGTGGGCAAACTATACATCTACAAACCCTAAGGACTGCCTGTAGGACTGCCTGTAATGAGAAACGTTACAAAGTCATATCATGGTACTATAACGAACATAGATATAACATATTATTGGATATGATGAAGTAGGTCTAAAATTTTACTTGCCAATATCAGCACGTAAAGAATATATGCCTATGAAGAATGGCGGATATAAGGAAGGTATTTTCACATTGGATGTGACTTCATTACAACGATTGTGACTTTATTACAATTGTTTAGTAGCAACACATTATAAAAATTTTCAGAATGTCTGTTGTTCATATTGGCAATATTTCCTAACATATTGTCAACATTTCGTCACTTTGACATACATTATCCACTAGCGCTATTCTTCATATATGTTTCTTCATTTACATTAACACAACAGTGTCTTTTTATATTTAAACTGTGAACTTCATTCAAATGCTTCAAATAACTTTTTGATGTAGGTATGCTTTAGTACTGAAGCACCAGTTTAACAGTCCAGTCTGTTCAGTTTCTCAGTGTAATGTGAGACAGAATTCACGACCCTTTTCACAGAATTGTAACCTCATGTGTAAAAGTAACAAAGCCCCTTACAATAATGACCTCAATTTTTTTTTTTATCAGCTGTAGCAGAGATGCTGTCACTGTTTCTATTTGAGGATCTTCATTCATATAACTATGTCTTAAACAAGAAATAACGGTAACTGTTCCTTCTAGTGATATCCAACCATGGTTTGAAAATCGCTAGGGGATATGTTACTTTTGCATGTTGCTGTACATTATGCACAATCACATCACAATTTAGAGGTTCGGCATTTGGCCACATGCAATTAGTGCATCTGTACATTACAGACGACAGCAGAAGGACATTATGATCACCCATGGCATCTTGGAGTGGGTAGTACGCACCTTGCAAGAAAGTGAGGAGGTTGGGCTCTCAGAGTATGGCCTTGAGTACATCACTGCACTCTTCATGAACCTGTGCCTCCAGAAATCAGGCAGGTTTCATACTGTATGGTTTTACTGAATTATTTTGTTTTTATATTGCTGGCTTCATAAAGCTAGAATCTTGGGGAGGTGATTGTGTTTTTGCTTGCTTTTCTATGTGTAATTGACAAACTGCTGTTGTCTGCAAAACTAACATTTGAAAGTAGAACTTCCGCAATTTACGTGGACTAGAATTTCATTTGCTGGGAAGAAAAGAGAGTGATCTACAAGAATAACACCAGCAGACCTTAATATAGCCTGCTCCGTTGGCTGTAATTGCTTGTGTTTTTGAAAATAGCAGTGGTCCTTCATCCTCTTGGGTTAACTGGGTCCGTATCAATGCCATAGGCATTATTAATTTATTGTATACAAAATAGACTGCAAGATTCAACATCTGAGTGCCAGCAATCCAGCTAGGAGCAGGAAATAATTTTTTCAAGTTAGCCTGAACACATAATCAAAAACCTGCTACGTGTAAAAAGAAAATTAGGTGTCTAGCACGTAAAATTAGAACACTGCATAACAGTTCTGGATTTATGTGTCTGTAGTAGTAGTATCTGAATGTTTGCCTTTATGCTACATATATCGAGCCACTCTGAGGACTAGCTGTGAATGCAGAAATTCACGTTGGCTTGGAAACCTGTACTATATGTTCTTGCTTTCCTGGACTACTTCATTGTCAAACATCAAAATTTTGTAAATGCCACTTACATACGCACTTCGATGAAAGTGGTAGTTTTGTTTACTTTGAAATGCGTTTGTCTCTTATTCAGCAAGACCGATGTTCCTTTGCCTGTCATCACCTCAAATGTAATGCTTTGCTGGTGTTAACCCCAATCCACCCATTCTTTTGACATAATTGCCAAAGTGTGTCTGTCCTGGCTTTGCAGCAAAGCAACACTGCAGGAAAATGAGCACCTCTGTGATTGACATTGTCAAGAAGCTGCTCGAACACAAGAATGCAGAGGTATCATTATAAACTCCTGAGCGCCTTGCTTCGCATACACTTTTTGTTCTGGTTGATGGATGCTGCTGTATCAGCTATGCAGGGCTGTTAGCATGCACACTTTTTTTTTCTTTTGTAATTGCAGGCAATGATGCTAAGTTAGTGCAGGGATACGGTACTTAGGGCATCTGTATTGCTGTTTTGTTGCTTGTAAATTAGGTCTATTGCTTTGCATTGGGTGGTGGTGAAGTCTAAAACTAAGCTTCTGCAAGTCAGCATCCTTTTATTTCTGCTGCAATCATCCACTGGATTTCATGACATAGTGGAAGAGTTACATAGTCTGAAGTCATTCTCATGTGTCTTCCAGATTGTGCCTTACTTGAATGGTGCACTGTACAGTCTGTTGTGCGATACGGAATTTCGTAGCATCGCTGTTCAAATGGTGCGTATGTCTTCTGGCCTGTGGTGTCACCGGAGGGCTATAAGCTCTGTTACAAACGTTTCAGGGAGCTAAATCTATTTCAAATCTTGTTTAATTACACAGCCAATAATTACTGCCAGAAATGCCTGTAACAGTATATTTGATGCCTTTCAATCTCTGTGTTTGCAATTACTGGCATCTCTTCTCCAAGCAAAGTAGGAAGCATGTGAATGGAGAATAAGATAATGTTATGTAGTCACAAAATGAATGTGAGCTTTGTAATGTGAGCATGTTGCTTGTAAAATGTGTCACATGGGCAGCTTCCATATCATGTCACACATTTGCTCATCAACAGAGCTTTGCTGCATTTTCGTTAACAGCCTCCAAAGAAACATTTACATCAATATTAAGAATGGCAGCCAGTGGTACTCGTTTGTTTCAGTGATCATCGTTCTATATGTGTTTTTTTGTGAATACTTTTAGAGGGACAACTTTCTTAGAGGGACAAGTGGCTCATAGCTGCATGAAACAGAGCAATAAGAGGTCTGTGATGCCCTTAGATGTCCGGGGCCGCACGCGCACTACACTGAAGAAAGCAGCGTGTCTTTTATCCCTGTCTGAAAAGACTGGGTAACCCGTGGGACTTCTTTCATGATTGGGATAGGGGCTTGCAATTGTTCCCCTTGAACGAGAAATTCCCAGTAAGCGCGAGTCATAAGCTCCCTGCCCTTTGCACACACCACCCTGTCGCTACTACCGATTGAATGATTTAGTGAGGTCTTCGGACCGATGTCCGGCGCGGCCTTTCAGTTGCGCCGGTCTGTTGGAAAGATGACCAAACTTTATCACTTAGAGGAAGTAAAAGTCATAGATTATGAATTATTGTTATGACTGAAGTAGTGAAGGCAGTGTGAAAAAGGACACTGACAGAGGGGCAGAGAAAGGACAAGACAAGCCTGCATTCTTTTGATGCGAAAGCATCAAATGGTTCATTGAGCAGAAAAGCTGGCGTCCCGCATCTGTAGCAGCACCTAAATTCCCATTGGCTGCGACACCATGGCACGAGTGCACCTTGACGGAGCAGAACGGGTGAAAGAGAACACCTGCCGCAGTAGCGCGCCAGTTGTTGCATAAGGGGAGAAGGCATCGCCACGATGCCAAATCATCCTCACTCTCGGAAGCATGTGTTATGAGCACATTCCTTGTCCGCGCAAGCTCTTGCCTGCGTTCTAACTGCGCCTTAGTTAGGCCAAATTAAAACACGCCAAGCGTCTCAACACGCTTGCTTGCACGCGAGGAGTTCATAACTCGAAGGACCACTCAGAAGCGTTCAACTGGACATTAATGCTTTCGCGTTCACAACTCATAAGTGCTTAGGTGTCCTCTGATATTTTAAGGTGAAAGCCTTATATATCTGACATGAAAGGTACAAAGAGGCGACGAACCCTCGCCCTTTGGATGGAGTTGAACCCACGACCTTTGGTCGGAGTCGAACCCTCGGCCTTCCACCTTTGGTGGTAATTAAGGTGAAGTTAATTGAGGCACAGATAATTAAGATAGAGTTAATTAAGGCACTCAAATTTATGACCTTTGGGGGAGTCAAACCCATGACCTTTGGTGTTAATGAAGGCAAAATTAATTTAGATGCAGTTAATTAAGATAAGAGTAGTTAATTAAGGCACTTGAACCCACGACATTGGGTGGAAGTCGAACCTTCGACCTTTAAAATTAAGAGAGACGACTAAGCAAAGTACACTAAGCGAATTAATAGTATGAATAAGCAAATTAAGCGGATTAGTAAGTCAATTAAGATGATGTGTCAGTGAATTAAGAAGTATGACTAAGCGAAGTAGACTGAAGCGAATTAAGGGGGATGTATGTGTCATGTGCCCGTCTTTAATGCATCGGCACTTCATCTTCAAGTCGTCTTAGGGATAACATAAGAGACCCTGTGAATTTAAAAAAAAAGAATTTTTACATTGACTTCAACTTTCCAGCCTTGCATATGTACCAACCTGCCCAACTTTTCATGCTTTTGAATGCAATTATTATTACAGTTTCAGTTTCTCTCTTTAATGCACTGTGCTGATTCTGGTACTGCGTCCGTTCATGACTCTTTCGTTTGCTGGACTTTTATATCAGGGACTGGAAGCAAGCTTGCAGAAAGCAAAACTCCTCTCATCACCCGATGTGCGACATCAGGTGGACCAAGTTTGTGAGAGACTCCTTTCCTCAGGTTTGTGCCCAAGTGCTTGTCGAATTCATGCGAACTTTTGCCTTTGAGAAATGTGCTGACCAGTATAGTTTGTTGTAAAAGAAAGCTTCAACTCGGGGCAACTCCAATTTTCCTATTCAGATACAGTTAAACCTCAATATAACGAACTTAAGTGTAACGAAATTCTCAATATAACGAAATATTAAACTTTTGATAACTTCTTGTTCGTATAGAACACCATGTATTTAGAACCTCATATAACGAAGTGTTTTATAGACGATTTCAATATAATGCCATTTCATTGCCACCGCAAAGGGATACCGAGACAATGAATAGAAACTTCAATGGATGCAGATGGTTAAATGGTTGAATTACAAGCACCTGCTTGTGAACGCACCTTTCAAATCGCTCGACCAAGAGCGACCGTCGAAGTGGAACAGCGTCATATGTTCCGTTTAATGTTCAAGTACGATAAGATCTTCTCGCGCCCATCGCGCAATGTGCTTTGGGTGCGAGTGAAAGCGTATATGTGCGAAGGTTTGCCGAGAAGTATCGTGGCTTAATTGTTGAGCGTCGTCTTCTCGCGCTAGCAACGGGTAAAGGAGGGAGGGGAGCGAACTCATCGTAACGCGGTCAAGCGCGCGCAAGGGGAGGGGGGCAGAAGTGGGGCGGCGCAAGTTGGCACATGTCTACTTTTCTTGAGCGGCCGTGGCTGCTTATGGCTGCAGTACCCGTGACTGACCGCATATGCAGCCTTCGCGCCCTGTTTTAGAATTAATCTGCCGCATGTGCAAAGAGGGCGTGATGAGATGTTGTGGCATATCATGTGCGTTGTCTTTCCGCGTGTTTAGTAATTGAGGTGTGAATATATTCACCGCCGATGTGAATATATCGGAAAGCGCCAAAAATAGGCAGGCAAAGCAACGTTTTAGGCCTCCGACATCGTAAATATAGGCACAATAAATTTTTACATAAATGCAATTAATTTCAAACGAAGACGTGTGCGACCTGTATCTACGACAGCAAAACAAGAAATGTTATTGTTTATGATGGCACAAAGGCGCTAACAGTTGAACATAACCGTGCAATTGTCCCACAAAACTACTGGACTAATGACGATCATTTGGCGTAATCCATCAAGCACACTGCTCATATTCATATTCAATGGCCACTATATACTCGAGCGTTACATAAAGTGAAACAAGCATGAAAAACAATACTTGAAAGCTGGGAATACTGATTAAAAAAAAGCGCTACTTTGTCTGCCTGAGGCAATTAAATTAAGACACAACAAAAACAGACAAATAATAAATGCAAAAGAGACTACAATTTATTAAAAAATTAACATGTTCTTACATGAGGACTTTTAGGTACAACTCTGGCAATTTTCTCATATACAATGACATTATCGGAATTGTACAGGCAAAACGTCCCAACACTGCCAAATACACTTCCGCCCATTTGAAGTGCACGTGTTTGAAGAAATCTGTTTGGAGAGCACACGGAACGTAGTCTAAGAATCACATTGAAGATTCTGGAAACAATAGCAAACTACCACCATCTCCAGATTTTTGGATTCAAAATTGTTCCTTTTGTCACTGAGAGTGATCTTGTACGCTGAGAAGGAACGCTCGACGGCAGTGAACACCTTAAAAGTTAATTACAAACAAAACAAAAGCCACGTGCACATCACATTTTTCTTTCTTCTTTTGCTCTTCACTCTCTTTTCCCCTGACGGCTCTCCACGGTTTCACATTCGCCAACCGCGGCGCGTCCCATTTCACTGCTGCTAGCGGTTGTTTTCCGAGAGTTGGTTGAACTAGATGATTAGGTTGAACTCATAGAGTTCCGAACAGTCAATGTTGCCCGGTAACATGAATAACGGTTTATAACTGCACTCGAAAGCGAAACTTGAGGCTAAATAGTGTTCATATAGGTGCCGATATTGAAAATAGGCATTTATAGGCACTATAAAAACATTATAAATGCCCTTCTTAACCTCTAATTCATGCTCATATACAGTGGAATCTCAATGATACGAATCTCACGGGGTCACGAAAAGTATTCGTATTAGCCGAAATTTGTATCATCGAAACACAATTAAAACTACCTAAATTAAAGAGTCGGAGGTGAACTCACTCAGGCACACACACGTAAAAAGCATTTACAGTATAGATCACCTATAACGTAATGGTTTATAGTGCAGAACTGGCTACAACGCGGCCTTTTCCGACTCCCGTTTACCTTCCCATAGAACTCCATGTACACGCATACCGCTTACAGTGCAGCCGCGTGAAACGAAATACCGGTTATAATGCGGCTTCCGCGGGAAAATCTCGCTGACAAGGGCGCAAGGGCGATAGCAAGCACGCTTATCAACGAGGTGTGCCCACCGATGGGAGAGGAGATCAACGAGGGCGATGGGCATGAGTCCAAGGGCGATAAAATCGTTGCCGCGTGCCGTATGTGCGAGTGAAAGCGCGCCTTTCGCGCGGGGGACGCGCGCCTTCGTGGAGAGCTAACGCACAGCGGAGAGCAAACAAAGAACGCGGCCCGAAGCACAGCAGCCACTCCGTCCAATGGCACGCGGAAAAGGAGGAAAAGCACAAAAGCAACAAAAGTGCCACCGCTTCAAACTCTTCGCGCCCAGTAGCGGCCTCCGCGCCGTCCGGCGCTGCGTCCGCGCCTTCGCACCAAAAGAGAAAGGGAGAAAGCACGTGACTGCGCGCTGTTCTCTTTCGCGGCCGTCGGTGGGGCAGCGTTTATTCGTATCAACCGACGCGGGTCGAAAATCGATTCGTAACAACCGTTCTCTAGCACGTTGCAAAGTAATAGGACTTGGCCGGGACCACATAAAAATTCGTATCATCCGGAAATTCGTATTAGCCGTGATCGTATCATCGAGATTTCACTGTATCAAAGTGGGGCAATAGGAGCGCAAGGAACAAAAAAGGCATTTGCCTAAAATTCGGTCTCTACTAATCAACATCGGTCCAGCGGTTGCCAAGAGAGTGTATTTCCCTGTTCTCATGTATTTAGATAATCACTGTTGTGGACTATTGGCAGAATTTTTCATCTCACATTTTCCCTCAGGAAAACCCAAAGATGTAAGGGCTGAGCCCTAACATTTTTGTTTTTGCTTGAAATTGCAAAGCCTAATATGCTTTAATTCTACTTTTGTCTGTCTAACCTTCCAGATGCAAATGTCGATGACGGCATTGTTGATTCCCTGAGTGAAGATGACGAGGATGATGAGGTAATTCTATATATTTCACCTTGATGCTAGTCTCTACATAATGGCCACAATATTTTATGTCCTTAGTGTAAACACCTTTACGTGGCTCGATGAGTAAGGGTATAACACTCGTATTTTTGATGATAATAATAAGGGGAGAGGCCTTCAAGTTGAGTGTTTTGTGTGGTGCTGTAAAAATAAATGTTTTGTGAAATTCGCAAAATTCTTGTCTCTGATTGACTTGACGTCAACCAAGAAGTCTTGTCTGTAAAGTACATTTTCTTGCACTAGCCAGAAGGAACCTATCACGGTCGGGGCTGGACATGGATCTGAATAAACCATAGCCCATCTGAACATTTTAGTACTGTGTTGACAGTTGTTGATGCTGTGTACAGGATTCACAGGAAGAATCGGAGCCGGAACCAGAACTCGACATGGATGACATTGTGCAAGCATTGCCCCACCAGATGTACGGCGACCAGCTCTTGAAAGTGTTTTATGAAGAAGTATGTGACTTTTCATGGACCCTATTTGTAATATTTCAAATACTGGCCCAAGAAAGAGTCGACATTGAAAGAAGCTTGAGAAGAAGCTGAGGACCATGCAATGAGCAATGGAATGAAAAATTATAGGCATAACGCTAAGGGACAGGAAGACAGCATTGTTTAGTCTCTTTGCAAACACTAATACTCAGACTCACTTCAGTAGCCCATTAATGGAGTTGGAGGCACAAGCTGTGAGACATGAGATTGCTTATTATGGCTTTCACCTGAAACCTCTGGTATTCTGTGTAAAATGCACAGCCGTATTATAGATGGATGCACTTCAAAATATATTTTGCCACAATCAAAGTGTCTTATACAATCTCAGATGTGGTTTTGAATCTTTGTCATCTCATGAACCAATTTCAGGAGAACCAGGACACTGTTTCGCAACGAGCATTGACAGTATCAAGGTAAGTGTGTAAGCGTGCCAACTTTTTGTGATCATGCACAGATGGCCAAAAATTTTGTGTGTTTGCCAGTCACTGTAGTATCAGCACATGATTGAACATCAGGACCTCAATAGACAAGTCATATTTGTAATGTACACCTTCGTCCAATATAAAATGATGGTGACCTCATCTGTGTCTGAACCGCAATTTCTGCAAATGTGCAAGTCAGAACCTCACTCACTGCTATTTGTTATGTTGTTCTCCTGTTGAAGAATGCTGCTCATGGAACTTTTCCTCATTACAAGCACACACAAGGAAAATTACCGGCTTTGAACTCAAATCCGGTGTTTCCTTTCCTATTGAACAACCTTGTACATGGCAGGCAATTTTAAGTTGTGACTGGCAGCTTGCCATTATCTTTTGAAAGTGAAGTGTACAATCACTACATTGTACCGGTAAAGGTGCAGACTTGGAAGCTAAAGTCTGCAAAACAAGCAATGGAATGAAAAACAATAGATGTAATATTCAGAAACAAGAAGACAGTAGTGTAGGTTAGAGAACAAATGGGGGTAACTAATATTCTAGTTGACATTAAAAGGGAGAAATGGGAATTGGGCAGCCATGTAATGTGTAGGGCAGGTTACCGGTGGTCTATTAAAGTTACAGAAAGTGCAGTTGAGGACAGCAGAGAATTAAGTGGTGTGATGAAATTATATAAAATTTGCAGGCACTAGATTGGGTCAGCTGGGTCCAGGCAGCGGTGATTGGTGATTGAAGGGAGAGGCCTTTGTCCTGCAGTCGATGCATATTAGACTGATGATTCATAGCTGTTTGTGAAGCAATGTGACAAAGAACACCACATTCTCTTCATCAATCGTCTATAAATTGCAACTGTAATGTGGTTTTTATTGTTTTGTTTTTGTTTTTTTGTTGGCCAACTGTGCAGAGAAAGGCCATGCTGTAGCTATGTTGCCAATCCTTGCACATACGCATACACATTAAAAAATATTTTTTTGGTACATTCGGTGCTTTTTTCTTTCTGTGTAGCATGGGAAATTTTGCTGACATGTGAGAGCCGTCTTGTGGGACCCTGATTGCTTGACAATTTGTATATACATCTTCTTTGTTGCTTTTTAGTAGGCTAGAAGAGTCTTCCCCTGACCAATCCTTAGAAGAGACTACAGTAAATGCCCCAGAGACATCCCAGTCCGATGAAATTGACTGCTCCCAGGCAACTCACACTGAAGCTGTTGGTAAGAACTTAACATGTGCTGCAGTGACTAAAAGAGAACTAATTTTTAAAAAGCTTTCGCACGATAGCTATTCCATGGGTTAGTGAACAGCTACAGTACTTTTTGAGTGCTTCATTTTAAAAACAAAACTGTCATGATTACTTGTCTTCACAAGATGATAACTTGCATTTAGACAACATACATTGAAATGGAAGAGAGCATTAAACCTGGTGTATGCGTGCATGTGTGTGTGTGTTTGTGCATGTGGGGGAGACAGACAGAGTAATCTGGTAATCAGCCTCAACCAGGTCAAAAATCTTCATTGTATTGCTTCCGTCGTTTAATCATCCATGTTCTTGGAATCAATAGGCTCATTTCGTTTTTCAGACTTGGGGGACTTAGATACGTGTGTGAAAATTTTGACTTTTGTTGTCATCTTGCGCCTTCTGCAATATCCTTTTAGAAAGGTCCTTTACCCATTCTGGTGGCTATGGCACTCTTCTGCTGAGCAGGGGGTCAAGGGTTTGATTCCCGGCCACAGTGGCTGCATGCATAAACACTCGTGTATGTATTTAGGTTTGGGTGCACATTAAAGAACGCAAGGTGGTCGATATTAATCCAAAGCCCACAACTACGACACGTCTCATAGCATGTGCATTGATTTGAAATGTTAAAATCCATAATTTGATTTGAATAGAAAGAACCTTTGCAGAAATAAACTAATTTTCCTTGACTGGCATGCACTGTGCTGGTGTATATGTGTAATTGACAGACTAACTTCGACACCCTCCTTAAAGGCAGTTGATTTGCTCTGTGCAGAGTTTACAGCTCCCCCTGTTGACGAACAAGCCTCTGAGTTGGTGAAGCAGCTAACGGGTGAAGAAAAGACGGTCGTGGCAGCAGCTGGCCAGACTGCCCCACCCAGTGACAAAGTGAATGGACTCAAGTAGGCACCACTCATTTACATTACTTATGCCCCTGTTGAAGAATTTGGGGCCAACTCTTATTTCTGTGTTCGAATACATTGAAATACCAGAAATGGTCTCACTAGATGACCACCAGACCAACTTGAATAAATTTTGTTGCATTTAAGAGCGAAAGCTAACTATACTACCAGTTATAGGAAGCAGAATTATGATTTAGTTTTCCATTTTTTTTTTCACTTGCCTGAAATATGTAGATTTAAATAATTGAAGTACAAAGTTTACAACTCTGTACTATGCACAAATATCAAATTTTAAAAACTGGAACTTTTAAACTGTGTAAAGCGAGACAGATATGATTCTTTAGCTCCAGTTTAAGTGAAATGGTTGAATTGTCATTGGCGCTCTGAAAAAGTCCTCTATGCGAATTATTTATATATTTCAGAATAGTGTATAATATAAATATATGTCCACTTTAGATGTTTCAATAGATCCTAGATGGCACGAAGACATCCAAATAATTTCAGTTGGACGTCCTTCTCGGGAGTTCAGGACATCCCAGGGACGTCCCATTTACAGCAGGAAAACGTCCCAAGTGATACAAAGAGAGACGTTCCTGGGATGTCCCAGACTACGAGCTTTTGGGAGGTCATTGGGATCTTTTGCCACCGTTTTTTCCTTGCTTTTTAGCTGCATTACATTTGTGTGAGACAGCAGTCATTCAAAGCCCAGCCAATTCTTTTGAACCCCCAAAACAAGTGTGTAGTTTCGTTTTCTATTGCTGGTTTACCCATTTTTGAAGTTGATGCTTCCATTTATAGAAATTTCTGAGTTTGCCAATTTTTATGAAAAATTTCACAGCATAAATTAAACATCTAGTATCTACAATTGGTTGATTGCTTAACTATGTCTCATAAAGGGGCCCTGAAACACTTTTCTAACTAATCATAGAATGCATGACCTCACTATTAAATATGTTGCCTCGTGAAACTCTTGCTGTAATGTTTTTTTCAAATACTTCAAGTATAATCGGAGTTGGACTTAGTTCTCGCTCCTGTGAGCGGCAATAATTATTGTGATCTGTTGAACCCACTTTCCTAATATCTTTTGGCTCTTAGGCTCTAATAAATAAATAAATAAATGAATGAATGAATGAATGAATGAGTGAATGAATAAATAAGTAAGTAAATAAATAAATAAATAAATAAATAAATAAAGGCCCAGCAAGCCAGTACAGTCATTGCTACCTTACTGATTCCGTGCCACTTCTGAATGACCTGTGTTCACATGAAAGGAACAACCTAAGTAGCATATCAGACAACAACAAACAAAGCAAACATGAGCTAGGTAGGGGGACGTTGCTTTTTTTTTTTTTTTTTCGTTATCACGTGTGGTTGTCTCTTTTCCTTGTCATTCATTTGTACTCTCAACTTGTTTATCTTGTGGCACTTTAAGCAGCAGTAGATTGATGATACACCTTCTGCTTTATAGATTTGTGCTCAACTCATATGGTGGCTGCAACTTTGGTGCGTTCAGCATGCAGGAGTACAGCATAGCATTCAGTTCAAGACCCAAGATTCCACGCACACCCGAGCCCAGCGTTGGTGGCACCTCAAGTAGAGTGGACTCCACACCGACCAGCTCGCAGTCCTTGCGGAGGAGCCCTGCCAGCACCTCATCCAGAGGCAACACTTCCTCAGTCCGTCCAGCACACAGCACAGAGCAAGGTCACAGTGCGTACATGAACAGTGTATGGCTACCTTGAAGCAGTAGCGTTTGCAGTGAGGACCTAGCTCTGTGAAATTTTATTGTGCTGTTCATCACTTTTCCTTTGAGAGGGAAAGTGTCATTCTGAAGCTTTAAATCTGTTTCTTCTCCACCTCTGATATACCACATACAAGATGGAAGTGATGGCTTGACTTATTGATTGCATGCATAGTCAACACTTAAGTAAAAAGTTTGTTCCAACTGCATGGATATATGAACTTCCATCAAACCCATGATAACTGCAGCAACATAGTTGAATATTGATATAACGAATACTGATATTATGAATTATTGAATATCATCAAGTAAACCTAGAATGTTTCCAGTAACACCTGTACCGAGTATACGCTTATAATGCATATCAGATAACAAGGTTCAAGTTTTCAAATGTTGGAAAAAAATGCTGACTTGCTGTCGTTTTTGTCATTTCAGAATGAACAGCATTCCTAGAAAAATATCCTGCTGACTATACATTCCAGTTGACTTCAAGAGAGAGAGAGAAAAGAAAATAACTATTTTCATCTTTATGTTAAACCATTGTATGTACTGTTCAATAAAGCTCGTGTACAGTTTATTTATCAATGCCTGACATTTGATCGACCGTAAAGTGTCTCGGTAAGCATTTCCGGAGGCCTTAATATAATTACTCGCCAGTAATGAAAATTCTTGTTTGCAATGTCCCAAGTATACTTGCATTTCCGTGAGTTTATGGCATTTTTACACGTAACTTGCAAGGGCTATCTGAGAGCTCATGTGTCATTCGGCGTTTTATTTATTTCCTGTGGCACGTTAAGCTAAACTTGTATTCTATTCAAACACAGCTAGCGTACGGCTAGCATGTACTACAACAACAGTTCCAGGAAGGCAACCAGTAAATGCGACAGCGAGTAGATAATTATGAGGTGGGTTTCTTATTTTTTAAGGCTGCACTGGATGTTTCATTGCTTGTTACGAGAACCTGCAAGTGTGGTTAGAATAACAACGTAGGCAGCCCCCTTCACTTTGGTTGACCTGTGGCTAAAAACGAAACTAAACGATGGTACGGCGATGCTGGGATGATCGCCCGTTTCAAACAGAAAAAGCAATCATACGAACGTCGAGGGTGGCTAATCGTGATAAATTAAAGCTGGCCGCATACACTTTTGGCAAGTTTAGGGCTTTTGAAGGGGTTTGACAAGGCCCACGGCTTGCTCGGCAGGTTTGTGGCCAACTTTGGCACGCGATGAGCGGCGCCTGGCCACCATGAATCTTTTTTGCGTTTTTGCATTTCCTCGCGAGGCGGCGCGGTCGCTCCAATCCCGCCCTCTGTTGCCCAACGTGGCGGTGCGCAGTGCGCAGGCGCATAACCCAATTCTGCCACGGTGATGTTCGAGCAACAGTCTTTGTGTTCCAAGAAGGTTAAAGGAACTTCGGTGTTCTTATTACCGCGGGCCGTCGGTGCGTACAGTCGCGGTGCCTTGCCAAGACCATCCGACGCCGCTGGACGGATTATATGTGCTTGTAACCATTAAAAAGAGAGATCACAATGGATTATTTGTTCCAGCCTCCTCGGTGTGCCTGCCCTCTTGGATTATGGTTGGCCGGTGGGATTGCTGGCGATCCTCGGCGGCCATCTTTGCATCTCGAAATGCAAACGGATGCCGAAATTGGATTTACTCATTTCGGGAGATATTTTGCGTTCCTTATTTTTCGCTCGGTCAGCGGCTTCGCATCGGCGCCCAAAAGTGGATTATCGTAGCGAGAGCGGCGAACCCACGATCGGAATTATCGACGAGGCCGCATCGTGGGGGTGGCTTGCGTTTAGTTTGGATTACTCGCCGGCACTTCCTCACCTCCCTGGGATTTATCGAGTTATGCCACGGTTAGCTGTGGCCTCGACCATCACCAGGGAGTATTTTCCACTTTTCTGTTGTGTTGCATTCTTCTGCCTAAGCGACTCACTGCATGAGGGTGTGGCGTGCCTTTCTTTTCTATACCGGCTATATTTCATTCTATTCTGTTTACCACATCGGTCAATTTGTTGCCCTGGGTTTGCGTTGTGCAAATTATGACCAGTTTTGTTCAGTTTCACTCGAGAGGACGCGAACGACGGCAGCTAGCCGAGGCTAAGGCCTGTGACGTGGCACGACTATTTGCGTGATCCCACGGGAGTTTCATTAATCCATAACCATTTATAGCCGCGTTTTCGCGACCCGTGTGTTAGGAAAAAGAATTTCTCGGCGTTTTCGCTTTCGCAAAGAATGCCTGGGAAAACAAGCAGCGGCCAGCGCTCCGTGCGCATTCCAAACGGGCGAAGCAAAAAAAAAAAAAAAAAACACACACTCACACACAAAAAAAGAAAAAGTACCGCGGTCTGGGCGGGGGGGAGGCAGGCGGCCATTTTGACCTCCCTCCCTGCTTCTCCCTCCTCAGTCTCCGCGAGGGGCGGACCTCGTCGCGCTCTCGCCGCTTCTCGCGCGAGCCCACGAGAGCGGTGACGTCACTCTTCGCGGCGGAGAATGCCTGCGTGTAGTGTGGGCCGCGAAGAAAACACACGGTGTATGATATATGTTTGATGGGGCCGTGTGTACGAGTCCAGCGCAATGATGTCCTGATGTGGCCAGCAATGCAAGATGGTTAGAGAGACTAGACACCTTTGGGTCGGAAATTTACCGGATAATATTCGAGAAGAAAGGATACGGGAGCACTTCAAACGGTACGTACTCGATGGGTTCGAATTTTGGCGGCCGCGCCAGCGAGCTGCGGCGGCGCCTCACCGAGGGTCGCTCGCTCGCATGGTAGCCGGCGGTGGACTGCCGTGGCCGCTCGGCCGCTGTGTTTGTGCGCGTTTTTTGTCGGCGATCGCGGCTCGTGCAGCGAACTTACCGTTGGCTCGTGCGCGATGATCGGTCTCGAGCTGATCGCCGTGACGTGAGCCAGTCTTTCCCGGTGCGTGCTGCCGCTCGAGCCACGAGGTGCACCTCCCCCGTGTGCGTACTCGCGCGTCGCGATTGTGTGCTGTGTGCCTCGCTTTGGCTCGTGCGATCGCGCTCGTAGAGTGATTTTACTTCATTTATAGCTCCTAGGGAGTTTCGTTGCCATCACGCCGGGGTTACGATTGTTTTTGTTGTGGCGTGTTTTTGTTTGTATTGTTATCGCTACCTGCCAAAAGCGCGTGGCCTCGCTCGTGCATGCTTTGATCGTAGCATTGCTGCTGTGGTGGGCTAAGTGGTCGTTTTTCGTGACTTTCCTCAACCCTTAGTGAACTTTTCTGTACAATAATGTCACATCGCGTGCTCTACACCTAGCCTTGTTTTAAAAATCTCGTTGACGAATCCGTGTTGATTTATTTCATTCGTTTGTTTATTCGCGAGTTGTGTGATTGGATTGACGGGGTTTGACGGATTGTAGTGTGTTTCGCCTATCTCATCGCCATCCGTGCTGCAGCTCTTGAGTTTATTGTTAAGCCGGATCGCACGAATCTCCTGGTTTTTCACTGCGTGGTCGCTGTACCTACCGCTAAAACGAAGCACTCTTCGTGTTCAGGGAGAAGTTTGAGCAAGTTTTCCGCTCTCTTGGTCGAAGAACGCGAGGCCAAAAAAGCCGCGAAGAAGCTGCTCACGTCCGTGCCTTGGCGGGCCCCGCACGGTGCGGCGAAGGCTAGGGTAGGGGGGGGGGGGGGATGCACCGCGTCGGAAACGCGCGGGCTGTGCGGCGCAGTTTAATATACGGTCCCCCGACGGGGCTCCCTTCTGTTCCTTGTCTTTTGTGCTTTTCTGCACCGCGCTCCCCTCGAGTTTTTTTTCTTTCTCGCCCTCTTATGTTCCCCCCCGCCGGAGGCGGCCTGCCGCTGCTGCATGGCTTGCTCGCTCAGCTCGCTTCGGGGAGAAACTTTTGCGTAGTGCTACTCGCTGCTGGTGCTCGGTCTTCCCGCGCTTTTTGGCCCACCCGCCTTCCTAGAATCCGGGCAGGATTCGAGCACTTTTCTTTCTTCACTCCTTGTTTCATTCTCTTTGTTCTCATCGGGCGGGTGGAAAGAAAAAAAAGAAACGGCGGCTTGCAGAAACGCAGAAATACCTCGGGCGAATAAGCGCAATAAAAGTAGCGCCCCTGCGTTATCTCTCCATTGTGTCCCCTGCAGCTTTTAGCACCGGCCGACAAGTTACGGAGCTCGTTCCTGAAACTGCGCACCGGCATGAGTTGCGAGAACAAGCAACGCCGCTCGCACGGCACGCGAACTCGTAACAACTAACTGGCTACGGCGCCGTTGCTGTGCGGTCGGCCAGTACGGAATGCACGTCGTAAGCAAGAGAAGGAACGCGCTTAGATATTTCGAGCTAACAGTAAATATGCATTATCAAACAACTTATAAGGCGAATCGCGTTTTGAACAATAGCGGCGCTTGCTTAGACGAGCGATTGCTGTAAGTTCGCGATCGGGCGATGCTGGGGGTCGTGTTCGTGTGGCTGCTAAACGTGCCCGTGAATTGCGATAGCGAATGCTGAGGCTCATACGTCGCATTTTGTTATGACTGCGAATGCGCGCAGGAGGCTGGTTGTCCGTGTTTGTCGACAAGTTTGTGCAGTTCGCGTCGAGTGAGTCGCTGGCGTTGGGCCACACAGCGCTGCCCGTACGCTTATGGCGTGTGGTTTGTGCAAGCGTTAGCAGACCGCGTTACAGAGCGCTTCCATATTCGTGCGCGTCACAGGCGGGAAGAGCGTTCGCGCGATATCCGTGCGTGCGTATTTGGGCCAACAGACAGGCACGAGTCGGGTAGTGCGGGTAGTTTAGGCCACGACACGGATAACGCGGTCAGGCGCGTAGAAGGGGCCGAATGCGGTCGGTCGTTCGACGTTGGCCGAGCTTTCGGAGCATGTTTCGTTCCAAAAATGTACTACGCTACAATGGTGGCTATTCTTGTAACGGTAAATGCGCGTCTTGCTTACCAGTAACAAGAATCGCGATGTCGCGAGCAATGCAACTAACCTCGCGCTTTCGTTCTTTAAGCTTGAAGGAAAAGAAAAAAAAAATCCCCTGGTTTTGTTTGCCATTTGCTCTTGCGATTTAACGAAGCTGAAACGCCTGACTGATTTAGAGGCATGAATATATTAATGTCACGCAGCTGTAAAGCGAGAATTGATTGCAGAGTATGTAACATAAGTATACATCGCTCATGAAAAGAAAAATTCTTGTAGAGGCGAACGACCAGTAAGATGAATGACTCACTCAATCGGCGTCACATAATCCCGGCTTTTTTATGTGCCTCACGATGGTGTCGGCGCAGATGTTTCTTCTCCATAAACAACGCGTAAATCTTTCTTTTCTTCGAGCCGTATCGCGCGAGCCAAGTTGGAGAGGAAGGTTCGCAGCTGTACGAAAGCTGTAACCGCCTTCGTGTTCCTCAGGAAGATGCGCTGTTAGGTTGGCTACGCACTTGGGTTTTATTGCTTCAACAAAAACGGTACGGCAGTATGCGTTACATTTCGCATTGCTGTTTCTCGTGAATTTTCGGCGTTATTTGAGCAGTGGCGCTTTGCTGGCAGTCACGGCAATCGAGTCAGCTCTCTATCCGGCATCGTCTAGCGCCTGGGTAGGTTATCGAGGCTTGCTGCAAAGTAGCTCCGTTGGCGCGTGAGATGTGAGCTTGAAGAAATCTGCGCTGGGCTTCCAGCGAGATTTCAAGTCTCGGTGAATTTTCAGAAGTTCAAGCATTCTGTCGCGTTTGTCTTTCTCTGTGGAGACCGGAGCAGACGGTATCTGTAACTGCGTCGCGCGATTCGTCTGCTTGCCTGCTTGAAAAGTCAAAACTGGGTGTTTGTATCAGGCCGAGGCATGCGTCGATCTCTCGCTGCAGTAGCTGCTGCAATTTTGAGGCCGTCGGTGCCGCCAGTTCGGCATTTTATCTTGCGGACCGGATCCCCGCGTAGCTGCAACCGGGGTGTGCGCGTTGGCAAGCAACCGCGGCGAGTTGAGCCTGTTGAGCGAGGTGGCGTGCGGCTGTGTTACGTCGTCGTGCTCGCTAGTGGCGGCGGAAAAGAAGGTCGATCCCTATCGTGCGTCTGCTGCGTGGCCCGTTCGTTAACCGGGTTCGTGCGGCGTAATTGCATTGTGCGCGGAGGGATCCGTGCGGGACCCATACGTGCAGCAGCGTCGGCTCACGAGCACTACGGCTAGTGAGGGCGTTCGCTCGGCTGGGCTGGATAGCGCCTACGCGTCGTCGCATCCAGCGTAGTCTCGTTCGCTTTGTTTTTCGGATCGCGACGTCGAGCGGGAACAGGCGGATCGAACCCGTTCGTGATTTACGTCGTCGTTTTTCGGTGCTCCTCTCATCGAGCCACCTGCTCATTGTCTTCTCCTTTTCCATATTTATTTGCTCGTTTTTTTATTAAAGACCGTTTTCGCCGCCGATGCGTCAATTGCGAAAGCCGTCCGCTGGAGGTGCTCGCGTTTTTTGTTTTGTTTTTTCCCTGGCCATTGTAGGGCCGGTAGGGCATCGCGCAGCTGCGTAGAGTGCGCTCTCCGCTGCCGACGCTTTCTCGTCGAAACTCGAGATTGCGGAAACGGAATCGGGTCGGACATGCATACGAGCTCTCGTCATTCCTTCTATTGTTCGGTGGCGTCGATATAACGTGCGTGCCATTCCACAATAGCGCGCAGTATGGCCGAGTGCTTCGCTGTTAAAAATAAATCTGTCTGCTGGTGGTGGAGACAGATGCTGGTGTCTGTTGGCGGCAGCGAGCACGGCGCAGAAACTACTCGTGAATTCGAGAAAGTGAAGAAAAAAAAGATCAAAACTTGGGTGCCCTTTATCGTTGTTGTTGCTTTTGCGGGCTGTCGTTTTGAGATGCGACGACGCCAGCTGGGCTACGATGTCCGGCGTCGTAGCTCGCCCCGTTTCTCTTGGCTCGCATGACGTCCACATTCGACTTGATTGACGCTGACCCCGTAAACCATGACTAAAATTCTGATGTCGCGATGCGTCTCGTCTGTCAAATGATTCCCGATGTGAACTGCTACGAAAAGTGTAGCCCCGCTTGCATTTTACTTATCGTAACTTTTGCCGACGATGAGGAGCGCTTGCTATATTTTCGCATTTAAAAGTGGCTGTTATTAGAGGAACGTAGTGACGATTTTTTTTCTTGCGCCTATTTGTCACTTTTCTTTTTATTCGTTTCCCGTTTTGTTATTTATTGCTAGCGATGTTGAGTAAGTTGAATAAATGGATCCACGTCGTGTCTGTTAGGTTAGGTTAATCTCTGCTAGCTAAACTCAGTTCTTCGATTTCATCTTCGTCTTTTTCTTATGACGAATGTGGTCGTGTGGACGCGGAAAACACGACTATGTTCCGTCAATGATTCAAATGAGTACGCATTGACGATTGACGTCAACAAGAAGGGCGCTGACCTTTGCGTCGTGTCTTTTTTCTTACGGAAGAGTTTCTATAGTAGCCATCCTTTGTGAGCACTGGGGTTCTGCTGATTGTGGTAGAAAACAATATCTACAGACGCAAAGTTGAATCCTCCGACCTTTCGCGGTTAACAGCGCGAGACTCGCGACTTCTCTCGTCTCGGCGGTTGGTGTTCAGTCGTGTCCGCAGCGTGTCTCGATCTTTCAAATGTCGCACTTCCCGTGTTGTCTTGCGTTGCTGTGGTGCGTTTCGCTAACTCAAATGCGCTGTACCTCGGTTAGCCTCGATGAATATCTCACAGCGAAGCTGTTAAGCCTTCTTCCGTGCGGCGGCGTGCTCGATATCAATCAGAGCCTGCGTTGCAGTCCCGAATTCTTGCTTTAAAGTGTGACTATTGATTGCTATGAAATAAAAGTTAGCTTGCGTACACCTCACACGACTAGATAACACCTTCACTCCGCATTTTCTTTTTTCTTTTCTTTTTTTGACATTTCGTAACTTTTTTTTTCTTTTTTTTTTAATCATCACGCCGTTTTACCGACATTGGAGGTCAGCTGGGAGTATGTACCGCTGCGGTGGTTAAGAGCAACCAGCAAGTCTGCGTGGGAGCTCCGGAGCACCGGTGATAAATAATCGCGAATAGCCAGCAAACTCTAGTACTTCCAAGGGCGTGATAGCTTGATTGTATCTCTTCGCTGTCTTTGCCGTATCATTATCAGATGCTCAGATTGCTATACATCGGCGAAGTTATCTTTAGGTGCCTGGAGGTGGAAGGGGGGATGCCGGCTTAATAATTAATTACGCGGTTTAACTTGCCGAGGCTGCTCGGCGGGCGGTGATTGATGTCTTAGTAGTGGGCTTCGGGTTAATTTTGACCCCGAGGCGGTTTCCTTATCGCGCAACCTAAGTGCGGTACACGAGCGTACACCCGCGACCTCGTGTTCATCAGCAGAACTGGCTTAGCCACCGCGGGTGAGGTGAATCGCCTGCTTTTTAAGACCAAGTGCTTCCCAATGTCCGAGTTGCGTATATAGTTCGTTTTCGGTGCTTTCTTTGCCAGATTGGCGCTGGATTAGAGGATGGGGGAAGGATTCTTACTGAGACAGGGCTGCAGCGCTGGGCCTCCGTATTTCTTAATCTGACCCAGACAAACTCTGCTTTAAAACTGTTCTCGACGTTCACTTATTTATAGTTTTTTTTTTTTTTTTCGCCTTGGGTTGTGGTTGAGGTTTTGAGATTTTCTCGCCCGGAGAAGTTGGTTGCCGCGCTGAACCTTAGAACTTTGCTGTTTATTGGCGCCCCTTTAAGTTGGTGGCCTTGCGCGCACACTGCGGTGTGGAGGACAGTAGGACGGGTCCGATAGTCCGTGCCTCAGGGGTAAAGAGTACCAGTACGTGGAACCTTGCGTTGCGTCATCACCGGCCGTGGCTCTGCTGACGGTCGCCGAGTTCCTTCATCGGCAGCTCAAGGTTACCGCATATCTGTCGGCGCTGCGACTAACGTTGGTCGGTTGGGTCGCGACGGCACAAGGCATTCCTGCTGCGTGCTTTTAGACATAGCGTGCGTTCGTAGGCGGGAATTTTGCTAGCGCATTGAGTGACGCGTGTAGAGAAAAGCGAGCCCCGCTTTTTCGGTTAACCCAAAGCTTTCATGTCGCCATCGGTCGGGTCCGAATCACTCCTTCCGGATCACGTGATCGACAGCGAGCGGTCAAGGAACGAGAAGGCTCTCAGTGTGTAGCCAATAGGAGTTGTGTTCATCCGTATGGTATTAGCGCGAAACTCTGTAATGTTTGGATGAACACGATATAAAGTCGTGTCGGGTCGCCCTGTCGGACCGAAATCTGGTCGGCGGCCGCACGTAAACGCTAGCGGGTCGGGCCGACCGTGCGAAGAGGCGAGCCTGTGTCAATCCCATTGCGGGGGTTGGATTGACTCGCGAAACCCTCTTGGCAAAATGCATGTAAACTCGCTCGGATCGGACTGGGCCATCGCGGTATCTAATTCGACCCGCTCACGTTTAGTTCGTGTAAACGAAGTCAGTGGTATCTTGCCCATCGTCTTCAATTGTGCTGTCGGACTGGGGATGCTCGTATCGTGCAATAGGACATCACTGCCCTCGTGTACCAACGCCTTTGTCAGTGTACACTAGGACATCATTTCCTGGTGTACACTGAAAAGTGTGTTCACACTGCGGCATTCTCTTTTCCGTGGTCTCGTTCTGTCGTCTTCTATGTCTACACTGTATGTAGGCAGTACATCATCACTGTTTCCCGTCCATGGAAACGATAGGCGGAAATGGAAATATCGGTTTGGCTATCGGTACCTCATTATTGCGCAGTTAGAGATTTTTTTCTTCTTTTGTTGATCCGCTAACAAGCGTAAATAGAACCCGTGTCGGTGGTCCTTGCGAATATCCTAGTTTCCGGACAGCCGGTTACAGCTCAACAAACTTGTATAGGAGGGGCTGATTAGCTCGAGCCGATGATGTGTACGATCTGGCGACAAAGCGCTGTGGTTTCCTCTCACGGCTAGCCATCGGTCAGCCCTTCGTTTTGTACGTCGCTGCGAAGTTAACGACGGCACGGAAACTTGACAAACGTTTTTTTATAGTTTCTCATTACGTTTGTTTTTTTCCTTCTTCTTTCCTGCTGCCGCTTACAGCACAGTAAGCACCGGAACCGCTTGCTTATGCCGCATACTTCGCTGGTTAACCTTCAAGTTGGAATCGAACGTGAAGTCAGCCACCTGTGACGTTGCGCGCTGTGCATCTTGGCATGTTTTGTTGTCCGCTGAAAGAAATTGCGATACTACCCCTACCACCGGCTGCACATCCTCTCCCGGCTATGTATGGCTTGTCGTTCCCGAACGTTTCCCGTTATCGTAAACCTCGCAAAAAAGGCCGCCTCTCTCTCGGTCTCTTCAGTCAGGCGCTTCGCTTCCGTGGCCTTGGTATATAGCGTGGCCCGCCCAGCATAACTACATGACAGACGCGGCCGGCACAACAACGCGCTCTCGTACGTTGCACCTGCGCCTACGTTCCCTCCCTCCCACTCTGCTGCGCAGGTAAAACAGCGAATAGAAAGGAAATGAAAAGAGCAACGATACAACCGACGTACCAGTCGGCTCGCGTCTCTGCTGCGGATTTTAATTAAGGCGTGTACGGCGGCGTCGTGGTCCGGATGCCGATCTTCCTCGCCCTGAAATTAAGTTGTTTCTCTCTCTCTCTCGCTCCTCGCCCTGTATGATGACCGATGGGAAAGGGGGGGGTGCATAATGGTCGTGCTCTCGGTTATTTTCATTCCCGACGTCCTGCTTCGCATGCGCGAAATAAATGACGCGCGCTGCGGAGCACGGCGTGCGGCAAGGCCGAACTACCACCGTATTTTCTCGATTTCAAGATAACCTTCCCTGGTGTCAGATACGACAGAGGCAGAACTAAAGCCAACAGGCAATGAAGCCAAGGAAAGCACGGAGGACATGAACTGTGGTTTAAATTGAAATGTGAAAATGAGGTGGTTATGTCCGAGTGAATACGCTATGTAGGCGTATTCACTCGGCCGTGTCTTCATGGGATTGAATGCTCGACGTTTTCTAGGCATACGTAAGGCGTCCTCCTATTTCTCTCGCGCACGTACGGTAGTGCTTTTCTTTTCCGGCTGCTCTCTCTCTCTCTCTCTCTCTCTCTATATATATATATATATATATATATATATATATATATAAATATAACAAACAGGAATAACAAAGAATAACAAACTTGCGTCGCGGCTCCCAATCCGCCGTCTTCGCGCAGTGCAATTTTGGCCGAACAGCTGAAGTAGGCGCTGAAAGGGAATGCAGAAGTATTTAAGTTGCATTAGTAGATTGCACTTCGGACAACAGTTAAGATACCGGTATAGTCACGCCGTGATTCGAAGCTTGGTAAAAAAAGGAAGAACGCAAAAAAAAAAGAAAGAAAAAGCGCTTCGGCAGCTGACACCTCGAAATCTGCGCTCCAGTTTTCCATGGCGTCATAAATTTTGCCAGCGTCCGCTTGCTGATGAAGCGTTTACCGAAAATAAAGGGACCACACATGGGGAGCCGAAAGTAAGCAAAGACTGATCAAACCTGGCAATCCTTGCGGACCCAGATGCGCGAAAATTCGGCAAGATCACTGACGGCGTAGTGACGTCATCGGCTGTGCGATTATTGCGTGAAACTAAAGAAAGTAAGCGCAGTTTTGCTTTCATTTACTGGGCTGGTAATAAATTCCTTTCTCTCTCTCTCTCTCTCTCTTTTTTTCTTTTTGCCATGCAAAGGTTGATGCGGCTTTGCAAGATTAATCTGTCATCTAGGCTGATTTATTTTTTCTCTGTAATACCGCTTTGAACATCCTGCGTGTATGGTTGATGACGTAGTGATAGTACCGTTGTCATTCGTGTGTACCATCTTAAACAAGCTGCGTTGATCGAGTTTAGCCCATCCGAGGCGTTCGGCGAGCAGTTTACAGTGTAGTCCTGGTCATTTTGTAATCGGAGAATTGATCTAGCTCTTCGGTTCCGTCGCAGCCTTCCTTCTAGCTTCTAGGTCGCGTCGACTTGCAACGTTGGGTTACTTCATGACTCTATCGCAGCCTGCGCTTTCCCGTGTATTTGTTCCAAGGCCACGGTTCACCGCAACTTTCATCCGTGCTATTTTATGTGTTCTTATTTTGTATGGCTCGCTATCCTTTGCAAGAGATGATCCTGTCGCAGCGGCTGGCAAGTCCAGATTAGCGTTCACGCACCTCGACTCCTCGGGAGAGACTCGTCCGGCTACGAATGTGTTATGCGACGCCTTCGTTGGAAGCGCGCTGAGGTTTCGCTTAAGCCGGGCGTAAATAATTACGGTGCGATTGCATAATCAGCTTACTCATACGGTGATGTGGAATGCTTTCTTCGGGTTTATACGAAGTGTACGTACTTTCGCAATTTCAGAGCTCGTACTCGGTATTCACGCCATGTTTCCCCGCTCTATGCCGAAGGCGACAACGCGGTTGCCGTTTAGCGTTCTTGATACCTTCGTGTGCTAAGAAGTGTGTGAGCTTGCAGCCCAACGTCATCCTTACGAAATTTTGGCAAGTTCCACAAATACAGGACTTAAAGTTAGCCGACGATGTCGACCCTACGCGCAAGGAGAGCAGGTTCTGTGCACGCGTAGTGCTGACTTTACAGTTTCATAGCTACGCAAGCTTCTTACATTTCAGAAACACTGTTTTAAGGCTGTTTAGTCTGGCGTTCTAGCTCCACTGGTTACGTTATAGCTCTCGAATCAACGATACCCTATATACTTCGCTGCTCACGCGTAATTTATGCACATGACAACTCTCGGTGGTGGGGTAGACCGGTAACGCTGGCCGCATAATTTCATCTCAACTCAATGTTATAACTCCTAGCTCACCCGCTTATATAGTTGGCGACAGATAGCGTATAGTGCGTATATCACGTTGGCTACGCTGCACCTTATCGGTGGCGATGAA
The DNA here is from genome assembly GCF_013339745.2 of Dermacentor silvarum. Classification (NCBI taxonomy): domain Eukaryota; kingdom Metazoa; phylum Arthropoda; class Arachnida; order Ixodida; family Ixodidae; genus Dermacentor; species Dermacentor silvarum. The sequence continues at coordinate 214,397,918 of NC_051156.1, read as the reverse complement.
TGAATTATCCGCCCTTCCTCGCAACGTTTGTCGCAAATCAGGATAGCATATAAATGTGCGCTTCTGTGGATACCGACCAGGCGCTATCAAGTGGGTCACTCGGGCGGATCTAATAGAGGCTCAATTGCTCGGTAGACGCGGTTGTTTCGATACGGCGGCCGCCGCAGGTCTTGCGGCAAACACACTGTAGGCTGCGCTGTCGCGCCGTCGTATTTTATTGCGCACTAAACCACGTCGAGGTCTCGGCGCTCGGGGTTTTTCCAAAACACTCGCGCTGCTGCAACGCTGTCTGCCAATGTCGAACAGGCTTCAGCGGAGTAATCCGGCGATCCTGTGTTACCACTACTCGTGCCAACGGCCACATCCAACACGTTTCTACCACTCGGAACGGTGCTCTTATTAGAGCTTGTTAGTTTTTCTGTTAGACCAGTTAACGTAGCGCATTCCGTCGTGGTGGACAAGGGCAAAGTGCCTACCAGCCTGGTCGTGGAGGAATGTACTGGACGCTCTTCGCGCTAAATCACCGCATTTTTCCGTTTCGAAGCTGGTGACCATATTTACACTTGTTATAGCATTTGCTGTCGTTGCATCAAATGCGCATCGAAGCCCTTTGCCCGGTGTAACTCGGCCTCCGAAATGAACTGTCTTGAGTCGGCGCCAGTATGTCCAGTTCCTTCTTCAGTTGTCCTTGGCCTCCGAGCGCGCCCACCAATCTCGGAGGCCGTGCCTTTAAGGCTTGTACTGTTCAGTCGGAAAATCGAACTTTTTCAGACCCGTTGCGCGTGTCTCCTAACCACTTTATACCCGCTCGCACGCGGCGGGTGGCCTGTTAGCACGCGTGCGTCGGCGTTTTCGGTGCCTGCGTCGGGTTGCCCGGCAGGCTTGCGTTGCTACCGGCGCCTCCTTTTTCTCTCTCGTGCTCGACTTCCGGGGTTCTTGCGTCAGCGCGCGAGCAAACGACGCCGTGGGACAGACGCGGTGAGAGAGTTGCTTGCGCTAGGCTCATCTTCGCTACATCCACGTCGCCGCCGCGGTCCCGGCACCCTCGAAGCCGGCGCTTCTCGTCGGCAAACTGCGTCGTGCCGCCGCCTTGCGGGCTTTGCTTCGCGGCCAGCCTTTGTACCCTAGTCCATGCGTCGTCTCACCCCAAATCCGTGCAGCAGTGATGCTGCGCAAGAGCTACAGATTGCGTCGGCGAACCAGGAAAAAAAGAACCGGATGCGTTTCTGGGTGAAAGAAGGAAAGTTTCGCCAGTAGTACGTGGGCTACTTATCCTGCGATCCTTCAGACGAAGTATGTGGGCGGGCTGATCCGCGATGCTGCGAATCCATCCGCGCTATGAATTTGCATCGCGGATCCTTCTAGGATAGATTCAGCCGGGGTGCTATTCTGGACACATTCGAATTGCACCAAATTTTCGAACTCGCCATCTTCCTTCTGATTGGTTCTCAGGACGGCTACGCCCTCTCTGACAGGCTCATAGCTCAGGCCTGGCGAAATTCGAAAGTGTCCAGAGTAGCACCGCCGCTGTAACGCATGCGGGAGTAGGACATTTTGCGGCGGGCAACGGAATGGAAACCGTTGTTCGTGGTTCTCGTACCCGGTTCGCTCTGTAACTCAACACGTAGCTTTCACTTCACTGCACGGAGTTTTAGGTTGAGTCGTCGTATGGAGAGAGAAGGCATCGCTTGCCTTAGCTTGGTTCCGTGCCAAGAGGGCGAAAGGAACCCGTGTTGCGGGCGGCTCAAACGCGCGAGCCGCCGCCTTCGAGATCGGAAAACGTTCTTTGTCGCCACCCCGTCGCGCTATCGCGGCTTCCGCGTTGAGTCACCGGTTCTTGTCTGCGCTGCGCGCGTGTGGGTGTGCTCGCGTTCTACCGCGAGCCAGGCATGCTGGCAGGCAAGCAACCCTTGCGGTTCGCGCTGTTTCCGGGGGCGTAGACATATATGCACCGCCGCGTGCGGCTGGGATCTCGCGATCGTTCATTCTTTCGTTCCATTTCTTTCTCTTCTTGTCCGTTGGTTTTCTTTCATGTCTCTATTCGTACTTTGTACCTATGTGCTCGCTGCCTCCAGTTTCCGCGTTACGTGAGTGTGTGTAGCCTATTTATTACTACCCACTCGCGCAGATCTCGGCTCTGCTTTTTGCGCCGACAAGGCCGCCGGCAGCCTCTGAGGTCTGTATGCGAAGCCTTCGCCACGTTCGGTATTAACGTTATGGAGGCGTTTCTCTTAACCAGAGAAGCAAACGAAGTGACGGCGCGCCTATATCGTTTCGAATCGTGTTCCGTAATCGTCGCGCAGACCTTGTATATCCTCCGAAATGCCGCTGTCTTGGAAAACGCGGTGCCGATAAATATTCGCTCCCACCGACTTTCCCATTTCCCATTCAGCGTTTCCCTTCTGAGACACGACGATTGCTTTTTGAGAAGGTGGCGCAAGTACACGCTAGGTAAACATGCCTCAACGTTAGTGATTGTCATGGTCCTCGAACGTGTTTCAGACCTTCTGAGAGTCGTTGCAGTGGCACACTTGTACGTTATGCTGAAGTGAAATTCTTACTTTTCGTCGAACCATGATTGATTTATGGTTAGTGCCTCTATGACAAGGTGAGACGGAACTATACATGCGTCCGAATCGGCTTGCGCGTTTTCTGAGTCCCCTTGACTGCCTGCCTAACGGTGCACGTAGAGGCATCAACGCGTTCGCAGCTGATATAGGGGGCCGTCTGTACCCTATGCTAGTTATTCGTTCGCGAAGGGTGAAAGCCCCGGCGACGGGCCTCGGTTACTGCCGTCCATGGACGTGCGGCGCCAGCAGACGCCGCCCCTTCCACTTGTCGTTCCCGGACGTCGCCATCAGCGGAGCGGATGTCTTGTTCGTTTCACTTGCACATGTCGGTCGGCACCCCTGATGCCGTGTCCGTGAGAAGGAACCGTATTTGCTTCTGTGATAGAGCCCAGCGGCGCCTTCATGAAGCGAATGCCCTCTCTGGATCTGTAGCAAGTGACGTCTGGTTCTTGGCTTGTCCAGACATGCCTCTCCCGCTGAATTTTTTTTTTTTTTTTTCCGCGTCGGAGCACCGTTGCCCCGCCAACGAATAGGCGCATGGGGTGAACTTAACTAAACTGAAGGAGCAATAGAGAGAGAGAGAGAGAGGGGGGGGGGGGGGCACGTATACATGCTGTCGCGTTTTTGCGGATGGGAAGAGGTTGGATCAACGCATGCGTCACTGTCGCCGCCAGACCCGCCCTGCATACACGCCACCAGGAGCTGTCCACAATGCGGGTCACAAAGCGCGCTATTCAGAGAAAAGGATCGCTGTTGGGCTCGGGCAGATCGCGGGCTCCTGGTGTTCGCCATATTCTTTTATTTTTTTTCCTTTACGCCATCTTCCAGTCGTCTGGCTCGCTTTTCTCGTCTTTCCGCGATAAAAAAAAAAAAAGGGGGGGGGGGGGGGGCGTGCGACGGGTAAAAGGGCGAAGAGAGCCTTCAGGCGGCGAGAGGGCGTAGTGCGCAGTGGGGTTGATGAAAGTGTTTGTGCGCTTGCACTGCGCCCATGTGGTCTTCTCTTCGTACCCTCTACGGCCGAATTTCTTGCGAGTTTTTGGCGTCCGTTGATTCGTCCGTCTGTTTCGCCCGCATAGCCGAGCTAGCTAGGTTAGCTGGCAGCGATGGCGTGTCCCTTCGAGACGGAGCACAACGCCCCGTCGCTCCTTGGTGCTGCTGCTGCGGCGAGGGCGTAGGGAGAAGCACAGATGCACAGAGAGGAGGCTGCGTTCCTCGGGTCTCCGTCGGCCGGGGTGTGGTGGTTCGCCACTGCCGTTGTTGCGAGGTTTGTTGTGCAGGCGCTGAACGCGAGCGACAGCGCGGTGCGGTCTCTTCGGCTGGTGGTGGGAACGGAGACGAGCAGTCTCTCCTCCTTGTCTGGGTCACATCTGTGCCTTTTCCCACACGCAGTAAATGCCGCGGAGCTTTTCGGTGGAGCCTCGCTGGCGTGGCTCGGCAATGTTTGGACCTTGTTTATCACGCCTCTTTTGATGGTGGTGATGACGGAAACTTTCCCTAGGAATGCTTAGTCGAGAGCGTTTTCTTGACTGATCATGCGGGCTGTCATCGCATGCAGATCCGCGCAGTTAAGTATTCGTAAATAGAGAAACACACGGCGCTCAGGTGATGCACGGAGAACAAATGTTATCTGTCTTCGTGTTTTCTGAAAGCATTAAGCTCTGAACGTGTTTGTCAACCATCTTTGGAACTGAGCAGCGCTAATGCAGGCGTCCTGTGTCACTCTTTAGTCTGTAAAGATTCTTAGTTATGGTTAATTGAGATAGTTAGTCATCGCAGCGTTGATGGGGTGTCTTCAGTGAATTTTTTTTCTCCGCCTTTACCACCAGGCGCATAGCTCCAACCAACGTCGCATGTGGTCTTGGCTATTGTGGAATAGGTTAGCGGACGTGAAAAGGTGGCACGGCCAACTTTTGGCGTACGATTTTTAAAGGTCATTTCATTTGCCGTTTCGCTGTCTACTTGCGATAGAACTTCATTGAAGAAAAAAAAAAATAACGTACTGATTGTCCAGACCGTACTTACAGCTGGCTGTAAGAAAACATTTGGACCGTTCGCAGCGGCCGAGGTTGGCGTATCATATTCGTAGCGCCTGTTCGTTTGAAGGCCACGAATTCGTCAAGACGCTAACTTGTGGGGGGTTGTTCGCAATTGTTTGCCGTGCCGTGTCAATGTCGAGTTTTGTCGAGGCTTTCGTTTTGTTGTGTAGCACACATACACGTCCGCGTGACCTGAACCTATTCAAGGGAAAAAAAAAAAAAAAACCGTCCCAGATGTGAAGTCTTGGCGATCAGTGATGAGTCACAGCGCAAGTGGCTTGGACAGCAGATGAAGGTCGGATAATACGGCAACCTCTCTGTTCGCGGCCTTACATCTGCTGCCTTCGTCGCTTGGCTGGTGATACACTCGCACGAAACGTTCTTTCCTAGAACATTTTGTGGACATCGTTCTTGTATTTTGCTCTTCTCTGTTTTGCTCGTGTGCAGCAGCGTCGTAAGGTGGGCTATGAAAACGAGCAAACGCTCTGTGGTCCGTGTTCTGAACGTTATTTTGTCGTGTGCTACTGCGCTACAATGCCAAATAGATATCAAAGCGACTGGTCACCAAGTTGCAGTACTCTTCGTTTTCAGGCTACTTTCTGTCGTTGATGTTGATTCCTTTTCACCATGGTCCCTGCCCTTCCTTGCTCTGCCTTTATATTTTTCTTCCTCAATCTTAGGGTGATATAGTAGCGTCGCAATCTCACCCCCAGCGATAGGTTCCTCGGAATAACGGAAGATTATCTCGAAGACCATGCTTTTGTGCACCGCAAGGGCAAGGCAGTGACCACAGGAGCCGATACGTCATGGTCGCCATCTTTTCGACATCACTTATACTGGACACTGTCCAATTCCACCGTGTTGGCGTTTTGAGCCAATAAGAGAGGCCGTAGCAGGCCTGTGAGCCAATCAGAACTTACAAGATGGCGAATTCGACATTCACACTGTCTCGCTTGCTCGGTTCCCCATGGCTTATCGAACCACATGCCCTTAGTTCACCCCATCGTGCTTGGCGTAGGTCTGCACGCTCGCTTATGTGTATACTCGTACTCTTTTCATAGGCGTGAGTGACGAAACTTGTGTGAACTTGAGTGTTGAAGAGGGTATCTTGGCGACAGAGCTTGTGTTTCATCAGCTGTTTCGCAGCCTGGCAGACGAAACACGGAAGTTTCCTTCCCGCGACTGTACCCGTGCGACCCGTTCTTGTAATTCGCTCAAACAACGCAGATGGCCTAGTTAGTTAACCAGGAAGAACAGACGCACCCCTCGCGGCGCACAGTGCTTGGGAGGAACGTTATGTGCTCCGTCCTGTATGCTATTAGTTGTCTCCATAATGGTAGACTAGTTATCTCGTAATGTAGAGACATGACTACGCATTATACGGTTCGTCTGGACGATAGCACAGCAACGCCTGTGCTGTCTTGTCCTTCGTCCTTCGACGCGCTTGTGTATGACATGCGTAGTTATCGTCGACCGAAACAATCCGACCGACATTCGCTCCGGTCTGCGACGGCTAGGAGGCGCTATGACTCGGCCATTTTCCTGGCACAGGCGGTGCTCAACCTGGCGGAGCATTGCGGGAGGGAGCCCCAAGGCCTCGGCAGTTGCTCTACCGCCGTTGTAGGGGCTACGTGTGTGTCTCTATGCGCGCTCGGGCATCTGTGCGACGAGGACTCGGCTGCCATCTTTGCCCGGCCTCACCCACTTTCTGGCAGATCGCTCATAGCACTTGCCCCCCCCCCCCCCCCCCCCCTTCCCCCCAGTGGAGAGGACAGAAAGAATAAGAAGGTCGGCCAGTGTGTATCACGCCGCTTTCTTCTCGACGGCCTTCTATTCTTGCGATGCCCCCCCGGCTCTCTCCTTTCTTCATGCCCCCCCTTCTGCATCCCAGGGAGACGGGGCCGGGGCGGAAACCGGAAGGAACAAGTGTTTCTTCGCAGGGACCGCCGCCATTGCGGGGCAGGAGGCGAAAGAGCTCGCATCCCGGCCCCGCTCGCCCGCTTGTCCTCGGCGTTTTAGCGGGTGCTAGCGTTCTTTTCGGCGCCGTAATTTACGACCCGCCCAGCCACCGGTGCTGGTCGTCTCGCTCGTCGACGACGACGAAGCCAGCGACCACCGGCGTTGGTTTTTCCTCGGCCATTTGCAGATAGCGACGTGAAAGAGCGCGAAATACTGCGTGCGACGGGGCGTTGTCGTCGGTAGGTAGGGTCGTCTTCGTCGCCGAGTTCTCTCTCCTCGTGGCGCCGCCGTTGTTTATAGCCGCTCCACTTTTCCTTCTCGCACGCCTTGGCGAATTGAGAGCAACGCCCCTTATCCGCCGTGTTCTGTGTTATATGGCTTGTGTGTCTGTGCGTGCGTGCACTTGGAGCGGGATGAAGAGTCGCGGTGTCTTCGTCCCCCTCACTTCACTACTTCGTTGTTTCTGGTTCTGTCGGGTCTCCTTGCTTGCTTTGTCGTAATGTGTAATAGCTGGTCGTTGCGGAAAGTTCGTTTCCTTGCATCGTGAAAGGTTCGCCCCGGTTTCCTAGGCCGAGCCTCATCGGCACGAGGGCACAATGAAAAACGCCGGAAATTCGTTCCCGCGTGCCTGGCGCCGTTACGTTTAGGGGATGGCACGTGCACGGGCCACAAGACGTTGTTTCATTTTTTTTTCTTCCTTCCCGAGAAGGCAATGCTGTCCTTGTGCTTAGTCTAGTGATCCTTAGTTAACCTCCTCCTCCGATTTATTTTCTTTCTTCTGCTTTTGCGAGTAATGTTTCACACGGCAGTTCAACGATGATTTCGCGTCCTGTCCATCCGGCTGCGCCAAGTAGCGTTTCTAAGCGTAAGTCAATTGGCACGTAGCTTGAGCGTTCCCCTTCGCGTGTTTCCTGGACCAGAGCGACTCTGTTTAACTTCTTCTGTCTGGACTTTACGTGCCAAAACCAGTTCTGATTATGAGGCACGCCGTATAGTGGAGGGCTCCGGATTAATTTTGAACACCTGGGGTTCTTTAACCTGCACTACAACCCAAGCACACGAGCGTTTTTGCATTTCGCCTCCATCGTAATGCGGCCGCCGCGGGTTTAACTTAATCATCGCGGATTAATGAGGCATTGACAGCTTTCGTAAACAGTTTCTGTTCGAGAAGCCAAGCCAACCTTTCACTTCATCTATGTACTCGTAGACAACTCTATGTGGTGGCAAAGCGCGCACAATAACGCTTAAGAGTGTAGTCCCACGTTCTCATCCGCGTGAGTGTAAGTTCGGGAGAAAAAAAAAAAAAAGCCTATGAACATCTTATTTACTGCGGTGCATGTAATTAAAACGAGACATAAAATACGTCACTCAGTATTAAATCTGGCGTCATTCCCGCTTTTCTTTTCCGTCTTCGCTTACGTGCGAAAACGTCGCACGTGGAAGCTACCCTGATTCACTATCTGTTCCAAGAAAGTGAAAGCGGTGTCGGACTCTGCCGGACTACTTGAGGCAGCTCCACGTGTGCGGAAGCTGCACCCCTACGCCATCCCCTTAACGTTCTGCCACAGAAAGTTGTCCTCGAGTATAGTTTTCTATGGATAGCCTGGATGAAGTGTTATGTGTCGAGCGCGGTATATCTACTGCGGTCGGTGTCCACGTATCTGATAACGTCCATCGTCACATTCGGGCTAAAGCAGTAGGCTCTATTCATAGTTGTAAAACCAACTTTTTCTGTGAGACAATGTGCCAAACTAATGGTGGCGGTATCTATTTTTGCAAACAGCGTGTACAAGCACAGTTTTCTTATCTTATCACAATGAAAATGTACACGTGATGCTCGCGATGGAAGTATATGTACAAAAGTCAAGCCCCAGCGTGTTGTACAGCCAGGATTTCGTCTTCGTTTAAACCATGACCGATGCCGCCATCAGTTGGGGCAAATGTGCAGTGCAGAGAAGCGCACTTGCGAATTCAGAAAAAATACTATTTGGGTTGCTTTTTTGCAACCGGGGCACGCGACAGGTATCCGAAAGCGTCACCGGGTGGCGCATAACTTGGAGCTGTGAATGAGCGAGGTGTGTGCAGTGAAGAGTGGCATTATTGCATTCTAATCGCGACTACTTTCAGCGTTTTCGGGCGTGTTTTGCAGGGGGTTATTTCCCTACTATTGGTCGCCTGGAGTTCCTCACTCGTCGTACTAGTTGCGAAGCTATCGCGAGAACTGAGGCGACGCGGAGCCTATCCGTGAATGATGAGATGAAAGCCTGCCTATTCTTTCGTCGACCGCAAAGTGGAATAGGATTATAGCGGCTCGTTTTGTGCTCATTTTATTTTGCTTTTTTTTTTTGAAGAGTGCTTTAAAGGGCAAAGATCGTGACCATTGTTGCCATGCCTTTTTTTACGACATCCTCCGCAGTTTTTTTTTTTTTTTTTTTTTTTTGCTCGTTACTTTGTTCGTTTCAACAGATACGTCAGTAGCGTCCCAGTGGGCACCCCGGGAAAGCGCAATTTTTCTGTCGTGGCATTTCTTCCATCTTATCTCTCTCCCTCTCTCTCTTGGATGGTTCCGCAATCGAGGAATTCTCGCGCGCGCTTTTTCTCCAATCTTCGTGCTGAGTTGCAACATTTTGCAGCATGTGGTTTGTAGAGAGTTTAGGAACTGGCGCGGTTAAAAGCAGCGCGTTTGTCGTCCTCGCGAAGTTCTTTAGAAACACCTGCTGCTTTCACGGACGAAAGAAACGACGCTTGACGCAGCCGTAGGGACACGCCTCCATCCTGCTTCTCCGGGCTGTGCACACACGTCACACACACGTAGGAGTGAGGAGGAGGCCTTGTCACGTGACCCAAGCTACCGAACCTGCCCGTGTCACAACCGCGGAGGTTGGGTAACCAGCGCTACGTTTGCGTGTTCTTTCTCTTGTGCTACAAGTTTTTTTTTTTTTTTTTTTTCTATCTTTTTGCTCGCGTCTCTCGTGCTTGCCAGCTGCGCCTGTATCTTCGCAGAGCGTGTAGTTAGTTATATGCGCAGCCACGTGCATCTGGCAGGCAGCTGTCTCCTTATTCTCAGCTGACTCCCTCGTGTCATAACTGTCACCGAGAAGGCCCTGGATAGCCGCGCGTCGCCGCCATCCTTCGTGCGCACATTTAAGCGTCCCCGTTTGATATGCGAACGAGACGCTGGGGTAACGACGATTATCTCTGGCCTCTTCGGCTCGCTGGGCGCCATTCCTGTCGTTCGACGGTACGCTGTTTGTGCCGCTGTCCGCCGCCGCTGCGTTAAAACCGGATTTCTTTTTAATTCTCGGCGTTTTAATGATCGCAGGGGACATTGTAAAGAAGCCGCTAGCGGCGATAACCGTCTGGTAATACTAAAGAAACCTAGTTACGCGGGCGCGGAAACCAAGCTTAAACCGAACCTTAGTTACGTAAGGCTTGCCGCAGCTGTGTGGCGAGTTGCAGGGAAGGCCTGAACCGCATTTATTTTCGTAGCCGCGCCGACAGCGTAAACGTGCTGCTAGGTGTTTCTCGTAATCGACTGACAAATGTGGAATGTTCTGAGATTCTGCCTAGCAAGTGCATGTGGCCGTGCATCCGAGGCACCTTACGCTGGAGCTTTCCAATGTTGCCAGCATCGCGTCGATGTCACGCGACGACGAAGCACGAAGCCATTCTCGGGCAGTTTGCGTTGAGCATCGAGCGACGCCCACGCTGTTTGAGGTGAAGTGTATTTTCCCTTTCAAACAAAGGAGGAAGCCGGGGCTAAAGGCTGGGAGTGCCTGACGAAGGCCTCTTCTGCCCTGTACAGTCTGACATCAGAATACGCAAACACGTAACTGAATATATAACAATGTAAGTGCAAAATCACCTGCACTTGCAAGTGCCACATGATGCAGTTATTTAAGCATACAACAGTAAAAACGGTGTTATACAAAACTAAGACCGGAATCGATAAGATTGTGAACATTGTGTTCCCGTCGAGAAAGACACGGCAGTGTTTCGCTGGTCGTTAGGCGAGCCGCAGCAGCAGTGCGGGCGAAGTGAGCAGTGATTGCCTTCGCGATTGAGTCTGTGTGTGTGAGAGAGAGAGTACCAGAGAGACAAAGCCACAAAACACCGTGGCTTAACGAGCTAAGTGGGGGGCGCTCGCCATTTTATAAGACGTTGCGCATTCCGCCGCTAGCGAGCTTGCTCGGTGGGGTCACGGTTGGATGCAACCTGCGTATCTTGTTAGGCGCTAGAGTTGGTTTGTAAGCATGGCGGCTCCCTGGTCGGAGGGCCTTTGTTGCTGCTGCTGCTGCAGCAGTGGCTGGCGGTCTCCGATTCTCTCGCAAGGGTTGAATTGCACAAGTGAGGACCGCCGCCGAGGAGTTGGAGGACGAGGCCTGTTATACCGGACGGGTTTCGTCTTCCCCCGTGGTCATGGAGCAGTGGCGGCAGGTCGTCTTTGGTCATCATTAGAAGCAGGAAGACTGGAGGGAGTGAAGGGAGGGGGGGGTTGCTTGTTCTTCACCGCGGGGTGTCAAGGCGATCGAGCCGCCGGACAGCGACCGGTTGTTGATCTACGGTTGCCGCCGCCGGTCGCCTTCTTCGCGCGAGTCGCTTGCCAGCGCACCCGGCCGACTGCATTCCGGCGTTTCGTCGCCGCTGCTGCTGCTGCTGCGTCCTGCTCCTCGATCGCCCCCGAAAGCTACGCGATCCGTTCTCGATGAGAGAAGCGTGCAGTGGGGTTGTGGATCTTTGTGCCTGCGCGCCAGTCGGGGAGCGAATTTCGCGATTCTTTCGCACGTGCGTAAGGTTCGCGGTTTGGCCCGGCTACGAAATTGTTCACTATAGGCATCTACAGCAGAGCCAGTGACATTGGCGCCCCAAATGGCAGTGAACTGCTTCCGATTGTTCGTGCTTATCAACATCGTTGAACGGTTCCCCGCTCTTGGGCGCCGTGAAACAGTGGAACCGCTTTTCTTCTTCGCCTTCTGTGAATCCGCAATCAGGCTTGTCAGCTGTTTCCTTATGGTCGCCTGCAGTTTTATTTGTATACGTTCGTTTCCTTTTCTTGAAGGGGGTTCGCAGTTTCATTCTCTCCACTTATTTCCAGGTTATATGCTATCCTCTTAGCCTCACGAGTTGTGTTATCCTGGGGCTCAATTAAGCGCAACAAACTGCCACTCGCTGCACCATTTGATGTTGAATAAAACGCTTCTGTTGCAGTACTCAATCGCGAAAGCAGATAATGCGACAAGCTGGGCGCCGGCGGAGCTTCTAGAGTCGTCCGTAACTGCCCGAAAGTGAGGCAACTTCGGACCGCAGGTCTCTCTGTCGCCTCCTACTCGGGCGTCCGCTACGCTGCATGTTTTTAATGTATAGCCGTATAATACGCGCCTACCGTCTACAACTGTCTGGCTTCTGATGTTTTCGATCGCTACGTACGCTAGTATGGGTAGCTCCTTGGAGAAGGACGGACACTTGATTCGTTTCCGGCTGCCGATGTTGATGCTGTTGCTGCTGGCTGCTAAGGGACCCGTTCTGCCAACCCTCGGGGCGAACTCTCCTCTCTCGTCGCCCTAGGTTCAGTTATCATTGATCATTCGGGGAACTGGTATAGTTTGTTTTTACGCAGCGCCTCTCGGGATGAACGACCACTTTAAGCTTAGTGTGATGCCGCGGCATTTTTTTGTTTGTTCGTTTTTTGCTAGCGGAATGTCCGCGAGAGATAATAGTTAATTCGGCTGCCGCTTTTTTTTTTTTTTTTTCTTGGTCTCCTTTACCCAGTTTCCGCAATTATGAGGCAGTTTGCCGGACACTGCTTCGATAATTTACATTTAATCCCCGGTTAAACTGCGTCCTTGCGATCTCTGTTCGTTTGCCGTTCGCGTTAGCCTTTTGGGAAACCAGCAGAACATGTACTTGCCGTCTCACCGGAATTAACTGGAAGCCGCGGAAGGGACTGGTTAGTTTTTGCTACCCAAATACTACGTCGCTGCCGCGAGGGCTGCTGTTGGCTGGAGGGCAGATGTCCACATTTCTAAATTCTTCAGCTTGCGTCTCAGTCTCGGCGTACGAGCGTTTTCTGCTTTTCGCTTCTCGCCTAAACGACCGCGGGAATCAAAGCCGTGACGTCGTGCTCGGCAGCACACCTTCTGAACCGCCTTGGGGGGGGGGGGGGGGGGATGACGTAGTCGATTCGGTCCCCTGTGCGGACACATCGATCGTGCCCCATCGATGACGGACGGTCGTACCGAGCCCTGTCGGGGCGTAAATATATAAATAGCGTCGTTTCAGATCGAGACAGGTCGATTCCTTCCCGCAGCAGCAGTCAGGCATTTCGGGGAACCTTCTAGGCGCGTCTTTCTTTCTTTCTTTTTTCTGCCATCCGCTGCGGAGGGGCGGACGAGGCGAGCCTGTCCGAGCCGCGCTGACGCAGCGCCGTTGCTGGCACGCCGAGAACCCTCGGTCCGAACTCGGGGAGCTCGTTGGTGAGGGGGTTGGGCTGGGAAGGAGCGAGAGAGAGAGAGAGAGCCGAGCGGGTGCGAAATGGAACAGGGGTGGTGGTGGAATGGTCACCCCGTCCTCCTCCTTCCGCCTCCCTCTGATGGATCGCAGCAGTCCCGCTCTTCTGCTGCTGCGGCCCCGGAATCGATGGCCGTGTGTGTGCCTTCCCCTCCGCCGCCTCGTTCGCCCTTGCATTTTTGGAGCCCGCTTCTGCTGCCGCCTCTGGGCCAGCGCCGCTGGGGAGAACGGAGCGAACACAACGCAGGGGGCTCGCTCGCTTGCTTCCCTGTTTTTGTTTCTTTATTTTCGCCTACGTCATCTGCTTGCCCTTCTGGAGCAGCCTTCCCCTCCTTCCTTCTACCATCGCCATCCAGGGCTGTGGTTCCCGCGGTTTTTCGCGCTCCGCGGTGTTCGGGCCCTTCTCTTTCTCTTCTCCGCCTCTTCTCGATTCCGAGCGCCGGCGGCCTGGACGACAAGCGGTCGTCGTGTACGAATACCGCCTGCCGCCTCGGCGAGTGCTCTGCTACCGTCCCTCTCCGCATCTTCAATCTTTCTTTTTTTCTACTCTTATTTGTTCATCTGTTTTCGTTGTCACGGCCACTGATATCACTCTTCCATTCTCTCTTTCGATCACGTGGTGGTTACATTTCCTCCTTGGGCGTTTGGGACGCCCTCTTTGTCTTAGATGGGCTGTCTCTCTCTTCCAGAGGGGTGGTTGGGACCGGGTGCGTTTCAGGGGAAGAGGCCGATGGCGCATAGGGGCCGCGGTTGTCACCCGAACGGGCCGAACAGAGCCGATGCATTGTGCTGAACAAACGAGCCGCTGTTCTGCGCCGCACGCTCTGCTTTCTTGTTCGTCTCGTCCAGAGCGCCAGAGCAGAGACTGCGACGGGCCGCGAATTTCAGCACTCGTAGACCAACTTTGTGGGAAAGCCGGCGGCTGTCTTTAGATTGCAGCTGCCTTCTGATTCTCTAGCTAAACTTCGTAGCTTGCTTGCTATCCGTGTTTTGCCCTGCTTAGGCCGCTGATGTTGTCCTTGATGACAGTGGCGCATACCCACAGAGGAGGATCGAAAATGAATCAGGTGGTTAAAAAGAAATGATCAAACCATCATTATGCTTCAAGTTTTTTCTTGTTCCTCCTAATTGTTAGAGTTTGAATTTGTGCGAGTCTTCGTTCATAAAGCATCACTTTCGAACGCGCGGCACTGCGGTATCGCTTCAGCTCTGTTCTCTGCGTTTACCCGCTAAGACGAGAACACCTGTAACTGTGTCGATAGTCGAGTACTTAAATCAGTTCGTGAATGAACCAAATGTTTCTACAAAACCGGAACGTATAGGAGAGTGAAGAGAACGGCGCAATGGAAGTTATTGAGATCCAATTTCGTTTCCGCTCTACAGTTCCCTACTTAGTCCTCCATGTCCAATGCGTTATTGTTGCTGGAGTGCATAAGTCAAACCAAAAAAACTAGATTGACTCAATGCTCATCTAATTAAACCCTTCTCTTTTTACAGCGGTTCCAGGTTCCTTGTAGCTAGACAAGTCGAAATATGCATTTGTTTTCAAGTCGTCTCAGAAGTAGTTGCATGTTACCGAATAACGTGACGCCTCCCGACGGAAACAAAAAAATTAAATATATAATATCCAAGGCAAGATCGCACCACGACAGGCAGGCACGCACTAATATAATACTCGGGTGCGCCATGCGACTATCCTGGGGAGGGGAGGCACGGGGATGGAGATAAGCTTCGCTCGAGGTGCTGCTCCTCTGCAATATAGCGAAGTGCGATGAGATGATGGCTGTTCACCACCCTCCCTTGCCAGCTCGCTTTATTACTCTGTGCTGCGGCGTCGCTCTGTGGCGGCCCATACCGCACCGTGGGTCGCTGTGACGGGGCACGTGCCGTAATTGGTGCTGCGCCCCCCTCTTTCCCAAACGCATCACTGTGCTTCCATAAAACCGCTCGCTGTAGCCCTCCCCTCCTTCCGAGCTTTTCATCCGTGGACGCTCTGACGAGCTGGGTCACCGAGCATCATCGGTCGTCGTACGTGTGCGAATCTCTCTCTCTCTCTCTCTGCCCCAACCGAGCCACTCGTGGACCCCCCCTCCACGTAGTGTCGGCGGCGTTAGGCGCTGGGAATGGAAGCGTGTGACGCCAACGAAGCGCCGTTGATGCCGGGCGCGTGGCGGGCGCGTGCTCGCGCGCCGCTCGTTCGCGCAGCGGCCTCGATGATGATGGCGGCGGCGTCGTTGGCGTGAGCGCCTGCAGTGAGGGAGAGAGAGCGAGAGAGGAGCGGGTTTAAGAGCGGGCGCGCTCGGCGCACATCGGGGCGCTTCTCCGGCCGCCATTCTGCGGTCGTCGGTGCTGCTGAGCCGGAGCAGCAGTATGGTGTAGTGCTGCTGCTGCTGCCGGCTGCCACTTCCCAGCCCTCTTTCCACAGGCACCGGCTTCCCGTCTCTCTCTTTTCCTTTGGCCCCGTGTGTGCCGCATCAGCGGCTCCTGAAATAGCGGGGTTGCACAGGCCATTACCCCGCATATGGGAAAACCTGCGACGCCGGCAACGCTGTCGAAGAAGGGATCTGCCGCTGCACTGATGCGAGATCCTAATGACCCGCTTACGCCCCCTTCCCCCTTTTTACCCTTTCCTTCTTCCCCTGACACTTCTCATATCGTGCTTTCCGCCGTAGAGATTATATGACATTCCTCATTTGTCGTAGTGGAGAAATAAAAAAAGTGAGCGGGAGTAATATCTCGCGTGCAGTGTTTTGGGAAGCCGCCTCGATACGCGTGGGTGGTCGATATGCTGGGAGCTAGCCAGGGCGTAGTTCGTAACCAAGGTTATTATAGACTAAACTGGGCGAGGAGGTGATTAAAGCGCGCCCATAGCTTGGCGCGCTGCGTTACCGCCGTAGTCGAGCGGGCGTCGCGAATTATGCGGTGAACTTAACAAACGCAGGCTTATGTCTTCGACAGCGTCCTGCGTACGAGAATAAGGAGATTAGGAAATGGCGTACTTGGGCGGCTGTGCGTGCACATAAAACTCCATTGTAGGTCAGAAAGTATTGGTGGGCTAACTGGTTGGTCATAAGCGTTCTGAAGGCAGCGCACTTGTTGAGACACAGACGAACGCTAAATCACGCTGTATTTGTTTAGTGATCACAGCGCTGTTTGAAACGCTATGTTTGTTAAACGCCATGCAGGTGCTAGGCGTACTGGAGCCGCTTATCGCGGCTCTTACCAAACTGTATAGCCTCTCGGCGCCTGTGCTGCTCACACACGAGGAGCCCACACACACCAGCCTATCCTTCACGCCTTTGTGTATGACGTTTCACTTGAATTAGCGACCTCAGCCAAGGTCTGAAACCCCGTGCCTTCTTCGACGACATTGCAGACAGTTCCACTTGTGCTCCCGACTCGGCCGGTTCCGTGTATCTCTCGAACAACAACGCAACGTAACATCTGTATCACTCTTTCTCCGTCTGCTGCCGCGTCACATGGGGTCTCGCGAACGTTTGTCCCGTGGGTCTTCCGCCTGCCTGGCGGCGCGATCCCGTGCCGTTTCGCGCTTGTTTCCTCAGGCCTAGCCTTGACTATTTCCCACGCCTTGTGTCCCTGGCGGCGTCCCTCCTTCCTCCTCGCTTGCACCCGCGGTTTTCGGGCTTTGCGCGCGTTCGTTGTTTCAACCTCCTCCTCTTCTGCGGCGGGATTGTTGATCGCCTTACCTTGACGTTCCTTACGAGCTCGGTGCGCCGGCATCGAACGAGGTGTTTCCTTTTTCTGGCCATGGGCATGGCTTCATCGGGTCAGCTATCGTGGTTTGGACGCAATTGCTGTTTCCCCCGATGTTCTTTGGGAAGAGAACTGTGGCAGGTGTGGAGCTTTTTAGGCGTTAGGTTCTTTCACGATCCATTCCTTCTGTCATTGGGTGGTTGGTCTCCTACTTCGCACGCTGAAACGGTGTGTGGTACAGATGTACTAGCGGATTATCGGCTTCTATAACTTGTACTACCCCTACAAATGTCCCGGTGACCGGCTACGTTCTCTGTGGAATTTCTCAAAGGAACAACGGTACCTAAATGTCCTCGCTGGAACAAGTATAAGCCTTCAAGCGCACAATTCTTTAGTTAAAGCAAATGTTTCTTTGAATTCCTCCCCGGCACTTGGCGCGTTTGTTCAGTCGGTTTCTCGCCGTGAAAAGTGGGCCGATCCGGGACATAGGTGTAATGATGAAATGAAATACAATATCAATAATATGCTGTAATGAAATCCTGGAGACAGTGTAATCTGCGGCTGTATGGGTCAGCTTTAGTACGCTAAAGTTAATCAATCACTCAGTCAATCGCTGCTACATCGACGTTCCTGTCTTAGTGGTCGCAGACCTCATTACGTGTGCGTCTTTAGACACGCTGCTACACAGATTACCCGTGCAGTGCAAGGTGGCGACCACGCGTGCATATTTAGCGTTGTACAAAGCGCATGCGCAAATTTCTTTGTCGTTTGCGCACGTTTAATTCGCGCTTGAGGTCAACGGTCGGTAGGTGCGCCCTGTCCCGCATTTTTCGTCAATGTGCGAGTGCTCGCAGTCAGCGGGGAGGTGCCGGCTGGGCGCATGCCGCGGATATGCAGTGGCACGCGCCCGCCCGTGGCGGTCAATGCCTTTCTCGGGTGAGCGCGGCGTTATTAAAGCTGGCCCGGAGAGAGGGGGGTTGACAGCCCTTCAGGTTGTCACGCGGCGGCTTAAACGCGTTGCGCAAGCGTGGAAGGGCCTCTGTATAACGAGGTGGGGCGAAGGCTCGCGGTGAACTCGAAGGCACGGCCTGTGGTCACCGGGGTTGTTTGCTTTGTTTGACTCTTTGCTTTCGCACTGTGTCAGAAGTTGACGTGACGTGTGCAGTTCGAGGTATTCGCGGTGGCTGGCCGGTCCGACCGCAGGTATGCTAATTTCGCGTAACGCTGACGTCGAAGTTCCCTTGGTCTTGTTGAAAACACCAAAGAACAGAGAAAGTGTGTGTGTGTGTGTGTGTGTGTGTGTGTGTGTGTGTGTGTGTGTGTGTGTGTGTGTGTGTGTGTGTGTGTGTGTGTGTGTGTGTGTGAGTGAATGAATGAATGAATGAATGCGAGTTGGAGGGGCTCATGTGCGCGCAGCACTGAGCGTCCAAAATCGCTGCCGGATAAACGGAACGTTTATCCGCCCCCTGCGATACGTGCGAGCCTCGGGTACCACCACGCTCTTATCTGATTTCGAAACGTATCTAATACCTTTGCACGGTCTCTGCAAAGGTAGATTTATCTTCCTTCCCGTTATCTCAAGACAGAATAAACAAGTGTTCGTTACCATTGGCATCTATACAATACTGCGTTGTTGTGGTATCCACTCGCGCCACTCATTTCATGAACGTTCAGAGGTGTGGTACCGTAGCTGTCGCTTTCCTCGGGTTTCATGCTCGAACGCGGCAACGCTCTTTTTTGATATTCTTCAACGTGTTCTTTCTTTTCGAGCTATTTCGAATTCTTTTCGTGCACTTAATGCGCTAACGACCGCATAGGCCTATGGTTCACTTGTGTGCGGGACGAACATTAGGTATACCTTTTACACGAGCCCGAGAAGATCGGATCAAGTCCTCTTCTGGGATCGATGTAACGCTGTCGTCTGGTTCTCGTAAACGCTAGCGTGTCGGGTCAACCCGCCTTCAAGGAGTGTGTTGTCTCATCGCCCGACCCGCTAGGCAAAGTGCGCAGATCGAGTCCCGACTCGGGTCGCTCGCGTCGAGTTCATGTATCACCGAGTCTGTAGTAAGTATACTGAGCTTTTCTTCACCGTGTCGTCCCTGCTCCACGATTCGGCGCTGCGCCATTTGCGCGCGATGTCGATTACCGATATTATATACCGTGCGCGCGCGTCCGGACCGAAAATAACCGCGGCGCTGTTTGTTCGGGACGAAAACGAACCGGCGCGTGTCCCCCGTCTCGAGAAGCCAAGCGAAGCCGAGCGAAGCCAGAGAGAATCAATCATGGGACAACAACAACGCGGCTCGGCTTTACTCTGTGTGTGTGTGTGTGTGTTACCAACTCGGAGAGCGTTATAGTGCTTCTTTCTGCTAGCTCATTTTCCGCGCCGATTAGATTTTGTCGGAGACCGCGGGTTGCGTGCGCCCCCTGCCCCCCCCCCCCCCCCTCTCGATATTTTGTTCTAAAAAAAAAAAAACAAAAAAAAAAAAAAAACATTATGCGAACGGCGTGGCGGGTCGGACGCGACGGTGGTCTGCTGTGTGTACCGAGGGACCGAGAGTCTCGGTCACCGAGAAAGCGTAAAGAATTAACATCACGAGAGGATATCCAGCGACCCAACTTGTTTCCAAAATGGTATACGGCTGTAGCCGTCCGCATGTATTTGTCCATAGTGGCGGCACAATTGGCGTTTGCCTTTTGTTTCTATTTTTCTTTAAGACGTAGTTTTATACGTGTTTCTGCAAACTTTGTTCTCTCTACTCTTTCCACCGTTATACAGTACTGAAAGAGTAGACTGTTTCATGCTATTTTTGCTTTGGCGGAGCGCGTACGTCCGCTCAAGCACACGCACTCTTCTTGGTTCGAGTCGCGGCGGCGGCGAGACTGAGCCGTGATCGAAGCGATCGAACCCGGAGATAGAAACGGCACGGCGTGCGCCGCGCCGGCGCTAACGTCGCCCGCTAATGAACTCCCTTGTCAAGCGGAACGGCACCGGAATATTTCCGGCCGCGCGTGTCCGCCCGTGTTGTTATCTTGGGAAGTGCAGTTCGATTTCCTTCGTGAGACCTGTCTGTGCTGTGAGCACCTCGCTTTCTCTACCTCGTACACGCTTGTCCCGTTATCCTGTGCGACGATCGAGACGGTGTTGAGGTTTGTTTAAGGATCTTAACCAGAGCGCCGCTTGCGCCTGGCGCTCTGGTTAAGCTCGTTCAAGAGATTGGAATAGTTTGCATCGCACGTTCTTTCGGAATTGTTTCTCACCTCAGAAAGGCGCAACCGGCAGTGAAATCTTTCATCCGGAGCAGGTGTTGCACTCTGATGCAGCACAGCATATCTCTGAGCTCCATACTTTTCACGCTTCTGATTTTTTTTTTTTCTCCCTGTTAGGGCGGGCAGCTGGTGTGTATTTACCATCCGTTGAAATTGAAACGCGCCCAGGAAAGATAGAATTGGAACACCCGCTACGCGCAATTGCCCGGGGTTGCGGATGGACATTTATCTTCGTGGCCGGTATCCAACGTACATTTTGTGGCCTGAATTTGGCAGCCGTTAGAAACACAGGCGAACGTGGAAACGTGACGCATGCCAGCCGTTTTCTACCGCTATAGCATTTCTGCAACTAACTGTTTTCGTTGTCGTTTCCGCAAGCGACGAGACGTGCTCGCCTATACGATGCATATTCGCTTCCCCCGCCGCCGCTACTGCAGCGGCGCATGCCGCACATTTGTATGCGGCGCGGAGGCTAGAGGGCGCCCCTGTCGGTCTGTGGCCGCCATTTTGCTTTTCCTGGTCCTCCGCGCTTCCTGTGCGTACGTTACTGCAGCTCGCGTTCGTGCCTGGCGCGTGCGAAGCGAGCGCGGCTTCTGTATGTGTGCGGTGTCCGTGTGCTCCTGTTTCTGCTGATGCTTCCGTGGCACATAGCGCGTTTTTCTGTGCTGCGCCCTGACATGCGACGTCCGCCTCGCTCCCCGGTTTTCTCTCTCCGCTCCTGTCACGTCGAGGGAGCGACAGCTCGCGATGCACGCTCTTCTATACCCCTCGCTTCCTTCCGACCACCCAGCTCATCTCACCCGTTCTGCGTTATTCCGTCGTCGTAAATGCGTGCAGGAATGCCGGTAGAGGGCATTCGATTAGACGAAGCAGCAGCTACTCGTCCTCTGTGAATGTATTTCTTGCGGGCACGTTGCGGACACGTTGGCGGTCCTGCGCGAAGAAGTGTGCGGACAGGCCGATCGAGGCTAGAACGAAGGTTGAGTAGGAAATAAGAGATCATATGTCGCAGATTCGGAGCCACTAGCGGCGTTCCGCAGTGTCGTGTAGCGAACGGGACCGCCTTTCCAGCTCGATATGGCTGGCTGAAAGCGAGTCCCGAATGCATGGGTTGCCGTGGTACACTTATCCGGTCAGCAGCGAAGGAGACGGCACCGTTCAAGGACAGTGTGTATGGCCGACTTGCTCTTGTTTCTTCGTTAGTTATTGCAACACAAAACCTGCGTCCTACGTGTTTTTATTTGCAAGCAAGAGTGCGCTGTTTATATATAAGTGTATTTTGGTTACTAAACGTTTGAAACAACAAACATATATACGTGTACCAACGGGCTGCCCTTCTATGCGCGGCTGATCGTGTAACCAAACTGCCACGCTCAGAGCGCATGCGCAATTGTCTTTCATCTGCCATGATTCATGTAGTTCTCTCCGCGTTTCCTCTGCCATTGTGGACTTAGCCAGCGGATTAGTGTGAATCTTTGAGTTGATGCTGGTGAATGTGCTTTTCCTTAGCCCTGCTCTCACTGTCAAAACCTTATCCTCACCTCACCAACCCATCATGGGAAGGGTTAAGCCATATTATCACAGTAAAATAAACTTAATTAAAGAAGTCTGCGTTCTTCCAGCCATACATAGTTTCCAGTCATTCTACTGCGTGTTTTCCGCTAACGGCGTGATTTGCAGCAGCCGTGACGTAGGCAGACTCCCGCTGAGATTGATTTTATTTCTAAAAGGTTTCTCGTTTCGCAGAGAAGCGTTCTTGCATTCCTCGTGAACCTGGTCGCTGCACAGAACTGTCCAAACGGGCAGCGCGGCAGATGGGGGATCCTTCTCTCCGCCCCCGCATCTCGTGCCTGTCAGGGCGCATCGATTTTCGCGTCAGGGGGACCGGGTCCGCCTTTTTCCCCTTTCTCCGCCGAGCTGTTTCGGAAAGGGCCCGGGCAGAAGAGGAACCCGGATGTAGCCCCCTGCCGGGTTTTACCGCTGGGCTTCCGGCCCGGGCCTGGCTTCCTGGGGACGAGGGTTTTGCTCGTCGTCCCGAAAGAGCGCTTCTCTCGTCGTACAAGGTTTATGGAAGAAAAAAAGGCTTCCGAGGCAGCACAGCAACGGAGAATCAGTCTTCTCTGCGTTGGGTTTGTTAGAGTCGCGTTTCTCATTGTGGGCACGGGGTCGGGACTCCTGGTTTACTGTTATCCGAAAAACCGGGATATTACACGAGGAGAGTGCCTGCCCTGCACTAGTTTTGCTGGTCCCTTGAAATTAAGCGTCACGTTGCCATCTGGTCTTCCTGAAATTGAACGCTGTTTTGAGGTACTGTGCATTGTTCCAGATAAGCAAGAATGGTGGCTGGGAACTTGACCACTGAGCTGTAGTCGCGGAGATGCGGAGTCGCGTAATATAAGCTTCGCCACGGGGTCGTTCTCGGTTCCATCTTCTGTTTCTTCATCGCAGCACGATACTTGAGCCTTGCTTCGATTGCGCATGATTAAGGCATTCTGCTCATTGTACGCTAGTTGCCTCACGTTTAAGGCACGTGTTCCCGCTGGCACTGTAGCGCGATTGCAATCGAGGAGCACGCAAGTGACGTCGCTGCGGTTCTAGATGGGTAGTTAGGGTTGCCTGGGTGCGCAGGAAGGGGGTCACGCGTGTTTACCTACCTTGGTTTTCCCGTCAATCTCTATCGTCGTTTTCACATCATGTTACCGGCAGCGGACAGTCACGAGCTTCCTGCTGGTCCACTAACCGAGAGGAGGAAGACGAAAATGTCTCGAGCCTAGAGGGTCCTTCACGAATCACGATTAGCAGGGGCCCTTTGGCCCTCGCATCTGTCGCAGGAGGCCACCGCCGCCTATAGGTGCCTCCTGACCCCAGTCTGATAGTTTTCCGTGCATGGTACACTCCTAAAGATTCTACACCCTCGTAGGTGAATAATAGTAGTCGACCTTAAGTTGTCGTCCCGTTTCAGACATACGGATCGACGCTTCCCTCGCGCATGCGTTGTCGCGTCTTCGCGCTTTCTCTTCGATTAAGTTACTGTCGCACGTGCGTCTTGCCGCTCGTTTCGGTTCTTTTTTTTTCCAGAGCTTTCGAGAACAGGCACGCAGCTCCGCTAATGCGGTGGCGCATCGGCTACGACCGAGCGTGGCCTCGTTTCTTCTTCTTTAGCTCGTCTCGTCGCCTCGCGCGGTGCCCCCTGTGGCGTTGGCCCGCTTCGTTTGCAGCCTCGTTATTTCGTTAATTTTTGTTTTCTTCAACGCGGTTCAGTGGCCGTCGCACCCAGCGACGAGGCCCCCGCGCCTGCGTTTTGCTGCGGTGGTGATGGTTGCCCGTTTTCAGCCGTCGTGCGCGTGCTGCGCCCTCATTACCGCTTATAGCTTCGTTTAATACACGAACTCGACGCGAGGAGCGGGTCGAATCACAAGTCGAGCTGACTATCAGCCCGACTCGACCGTGTTTTACGTGCAGATTGCCAAGCAGGTTGTGCGCTTACGTGAACCCGACGACCTGTTATTTGGCAGGACAAGCGCCGACTGGAACCGACGTTGTCGGGTTCAGTTAAATGTAGCTTATATGCGGATCTCTGCGTGCGTTTTGTGCGTTCGTTCCCGGTGCGGTTATGGCGACGTTTCGGCGCTTTTTCTCGAAACAAAGCTCTCTCTCTCTGCTCCGGTGGCGTGGGCGGACTCGAGTGTCTGCAACGTGTACGCGCGCCGACAGCGTGTGCTGTCGCGGACCAGGCGGCGGCTGCTGCTTGGCTGTACACGCGCAGCGAGTGGGCTGACCGCCCTCTGTGTCGCCATGTAGCCCTCCGTTTCGGCTCCGAAAAAGAACGCTCTCATTGTGATTCTTCGCAACCTTCGTTCGACCGCGCGCTTTCGCCTATAGTTTCGTATAGCGCGACGTGGCTTTGTTTAAGCTTTGTTAAACGTCCTTCCGTGTTCCTCGACACCACCCCCTTCTCTCTTCCTTCTTAAAAAACTACGGCAGACTATAATAGGTTTTGAAAAAGAATGGAAAAAAAGAAAAGAAAGAAACTCTACGAACTATTTGCGCGACTGCGTGGAGTCGAAGGCCGCTTCTGTAGGCGCTGTTAATGCATATCAGAATGTTCGTCTCGCGGCAGCTTTTTTGTTTTTCGTTTCAAGGATGACAGATGACCGCCCATACTGAGCGTGTATAATCTTGGGAACAATTGGAGCTTGGCATTGAGGATGTAAGAACAAGTCGCGGCAGGTGTGAATTTGCACGTGGCATTACAGCAGTACAGCGAAGCGTACCTTCAATAAATAGCTCGCAGCAAGCTCACGTCTTGACTATACGCTTGCGTTTTGCTCCTGCCGACTGTTCTCGACATCGGGGTAATCCGTGAGCGATGCGGTGACCCAACGTTTCTTGAGTGAATGACGTACCTCATTTTCAATAATTCTTGCCCGTATTTGTGAGAAAAGTGGCTACCTGCGAGTAGGTACCGGCCAATTGTGATGTTATTTGATTAGCGAAAGTGGCCGGCCAGTGATTATAAAACAGCACTTGAAGACGAAAAGCTTTGTGAATTCGGCCCCGTGTTTTTTGCACTGAAACGGCGGGGAACGCCTTGCAGTTTACACTCTTGATTGCGCTCCATCTATAGGTTACACTAAGTGAAACATTTTTATATGTTTGTTCTATTTGCTTTGTGGAATCTATATGTAAAACGAGATTGAGAATTATATTTAATAATGGTAGAAACAATAGAATCTCCACCAAAGGAGGCGACGCTGGAGGACATTTGCTGCACGTGGGTTCCATTTAGCAAATGGAACATTTCCTTGCCCAATTTGTTCCACTTAGTACAGTGGGCCGTCGTGGTGGCGCTCGTGGGAACATGCTGTAGTCGAGATTTGCGGCACCTAAGGCATCGTTAGCGTGTTTTGACAAAGGATTACGGACTTGGATCACCATCGTTGCAGTTTCTTTTAGGCACGCCAAAGTATGTCTGTCCTGCCATCCAGCTGGTCGCCAACGCACGTGCTGCTTGTACACGATTCGCGTTCTTTTATTTGTGGCCCATCCCCGTCTTCCTCGCCACTGTGTGCTGTGAATCCACGTCTAGTGCCGAGCGAGCGACCCTGCCTTCTGTCTTGGTAAGCGACGCAACCGTCGTGCATTTCATAGTCCGGACGTGGCGCAACGTCTTTTTGGTTCGAGCAGCAAGCGAGGCACAGAGCGGATGTCTCCGACTGCTTCCTCGCGTGCAGAGCTTGCCGTCCCAGCGACCGCAGTCGGCCCTTCTCGAAGAAGGCCGGACAGGTGCGCGCGGCTGCAAGATAGCTAGGATTTTTTTTTTTTTTTTCCTTTTTTTTCTTCCCCGAGTCTTCTTTTCTGGGCTACCTTAAGGCAAGGCGAGAGGAGTGGTCTCCCTTTATAGCCGTCGTGCGCGCTCCTTCGAGTCGTGCGTGGCTGCCTTGCGTGTCTGTGCGTGCGGCCCCGGTGCATCGCCTTGGCTCGGCTTTGAGGCTGCGTTGTTGTTATGTTGCGATCAGTATTTCCTTTTTCGTGACTCGGCCCCTCTCGCTTCCCCGCCTCTCTCTCCGGCGCTGCAGCGATGTTGTTGTTGGGGCTGCTTTGGGCCGCGTCCAATGCGCCAAAACCTGATCTCCGAGGGGTGGCGGCGTTTTGGGGTCCGCCGGCAGCCGCCCGGGAGGAGTTTGGCGGGGTGTACCTTGTGCCCCGGCGTCTCGCTAAAACTGTGCAACGCCGTTGAAGGCTCGAACCCACGCGTGAGAAGCCAGCCGGGAGTGTGAGCGTGTGCTGTGTGCTTTTCGTTGCGCTCCGCGACGTATTATAACCATACGCGTCAGTTTACCACCGTCGTCTGCTTACGAAGACGGCGAACAGACGACGAACAGACGACGCTGCGAGGCACGCGGAGTGACACTGAAGTGCTGCGGCTTGAAGCGCGCGGTGGTTTTAGTCGTCGTAAATACGCGGCAACACCCGTGTTGCCTAAGCCCGGCGCTATTTTCTGCCGCGCGCTGGTGCGGGCACCGCCTTGGCACTTCTCTCTCGCCTCACACCGGCTGATGGTTCACTAGCGTCGCTGCACCCGCTGCACTGCTTTAGCGAGGCGGAGGACGACGGTGAGAAGCCAGGTGGCAACGACGACGGCGGGCCGTGCCAACGACGGTTTCGGATGGGATTCTTCTTTCTGGCGCGCCTCCTGCCTTTGGCAGGGCGCGCACCGTCCGTCCCTTCCCTGCCGGGGTTCGTTGGGCACGCACGCATTCGCGTGTTCTCGCGGGCTAACGCCCCGCAGCTCCGAGCTCACGAAGCCGTTGGCGGTTGACGCTGCTCCTTGTAAGAGCGCAAGAGCGCGGCGACGTTGTTCGTGCTAGCCCCTGGCTGGGAACGGATCTCGCGGGGACGTTTGTCTCCCATTCGCCAAGCGTGTTCGTGGCGCTCTTTGGCCATATCTGGCCCTTGCGCCACTAAACACAACACATCATCATCATCAAGCGTGTTCCTTAAGCGGAGTGACCGCGCGCTCGCACGCGATGCGCGCTGTTTTAGCCAGTATGACCGAGTGTGTGGGTCGGTCTTACCCCGCCCGCCGTCGCTAAACGATTGGCCCTTTGAAGGCTTGCCCTTATGTTGAAGCTTTTGAGAAACCCGGATTTTGCTCGCTTTCACTCGGGAAGTTCTTGTACTGTAGTCGAACTAACCCCACATCGTCATACTCGGTTCATAGCGCTTTTTATCATCCGTAAAGCCGAGGACCGGCTGAAAAATTCGTAGACGCGCCTCAACAGTGGCCGTCGAGGCAGGGGACGCTAAGGAAGGAAGCGAAGTGCGCTTTTCAGTATCCAGGCAAAAAGATTTTGACTCTTTCCCATCGAATTGATAGGAAATAGGTTTCGCACAACGTAATCTCTGGCCCCCCTAATACCTCGCTGTTTGTAACTTAAGCCGTCAATTTCTGGATTTCCACGATGGTCTTTCTCGTTGCTCAGACTGTATCGAGCGGTTTGTGGACCTGGTGTTTCCTGTAAGGAGTGCGACTTTATGCGTTATCTCGCGGAGAGTACCGCTAGGCTCCGCAAATGATCCATGAACAAGTTTGTGGCGTGCTGTTAAACGCGCAGAGCCCCGCAGAGAAGCCAGAACGGCGAAGATGCGAGGCTGGCGAAGCATCGACTTGCAAGCTATATGCCGGCATTCTCTTATCTCTATCAAGAGGCCCGGACTTGGGCTTTAGTTCCTTTGGTACTCATAAATGTTATTTCTCTCTCTCTCTCTCCTATCTCTACCCTGTGTGGCGCTAATTGTCCTCGCACTATAGAGCGACAGTCACGAGCACCAATCTCCCCTTCTCTTCCTAAACCCCCACTCCTTCCAACAAGAACGCTTTGCTTCCCGGTAATAATTCAGAGCGTCGCGACTGTGCAGCGCGTGCGCCTACCTCGCTCGCTCGCAGTGCTCTCTTATACAGCTGCCGGAATTTGACAAATTATCAGCAGCCGTGTTTGTTCTTGTTCCGGTATCTCTCGACCGTTTTCCTTTCACGAGCGATCGTTTGTGTGCACAACGTGTGCAAGACGTGTCACCTGTTGTCACTTTGGCTCTCCATCAGCGCCCCCCCCCCCCCTTTTTTTTTTTTTTTCTGTTTCAATGTTCGGTGCCTCGTGCAGTGAAATGTTTGTTGCGTACTGCGACATCGATAGCCGCTGTTCCAGGTTTCTCTTTTTCGTTGTAAGTCGGTTTTCCTTGCTTTATCCCCACATAAAGCACCGATATTTAAGCTTTATAACATGTCAGGACTAAAAGATATCAACCATGTAGTCTTGCAATGGAGCGTAATCGTTGGTTTTGGTCGTTCTTGTCGCATTTCTGCAAGCGCACGTACTCTGTTCCATTTGTTCGCACCGTTAGTTGATAGATAGCAGGCGTTCTGTTGTAACATTTAACGGAACGATCTTTCCTCCGCGCTGTGTCTCGCGGTACTTCGTTCGGGACGGCTCCTCAAATTTACGACTCTCTTGGGTTCCGCTTGTCGGGAGGACGTCTCGGAGAGGAAGGCAAGCGGAAAGCTGGGAGCGCGACAATTTCTTGATTGACTCGGATGAGCGAGCTATAGCGAGCGAGCGTTGTAGTAATATACTGTCGCGTCGAGACGAGATGCGAAGACGTTAGCGGAAGTGTTCTTTTGTGCGTAACTGTAACCCCCGAGATAATGACAGAACGTACATCAAACGAAGGTGTCTTCCTGAAGGGGTCTCCATCGACGACACAGCGGCAATTCAGTTTCCGTAGCAGCATTGTTTTTTGTCTTTTTATATGTTTGGACGTTTTTCGGGTAGTATAATGTCCACGTTGTCGAGCTTTTCCATTCCTTCTTTTTTTTCTTTCTTCTTCTTCTTGTCGACAGTATCGAGTTGTTCCTTATTCTCGCCAAAGATGGCGTGATGTCGCGAGCTCCGCGCTTTTGTTGCAATCCTTTGGCGGCGGTGGAGCTGCCTGCATCGACAGTTCACGGGGTCCGCAGCGCTTTACGCAAGCCCTTGCAGAGAGGTTCGGCTCGGCCCACGCCTGCTCAGCCCCGCACAATAGCAGTGGTAGAGGAGCCTGGGGGTGGATTCGAGATGGGACGCTCAGGGAGGGGGGTCACCTTGGCTGGCGCCGCTGCTGCTGCCGGCTCTTTCTCGGGCTTTGGCCGGGCTTCGCTCTGCGTCGTTTTTCTTCATCATTAGAGCGGCGCCGTCTTCGTTGTCGCCGAAGAAATGGCGCTGGGTAGGGACGAGCGGAGTGGCTTTTTCGGCCGGGATTCCTTTCGCAACCCTTGCGACGGAGCCGCCCTTCGTTCTCTATTCCACGTGTCCAGTTTTCTGGGACATTTATCTCTTGGTTGTTCGACGATCCGGGGTTAGTTCGTAATTACGGGTAATGCGCATGTAATGCCTTCTCGGGGTCGCCAAGCGCTTCTTCGCTCGTATGTCCCAGAAGTCGAGGCCGCTCGTTAAACGGGTAAACTTATACGGTTATTCCAAAAGAACGTTTTCTCGGCCAAGTTGGTGCTTAGGCTTGCTGTGCGTTGTTGTTTTGGCGCGTGGTTTAGAACGTGAGGAAAGAACAGATGTACAGCAAGTATATCGGCGTTCCGCTGTAAGACGCTTTTATCCCTCAGCGGAAGCCGACAGATTCGTGCGAACGGTGTAGTCATTTGCTGGGGTGTCGGGCATTCTCGTCACGGTGTAGTTGTGCGGGGAAGCATTCCGAGCTATAGAAACGAGGTAGAGCCGACATCATCTTTTAAGAGAACGGAGTTCTGTTTATTCATTTCTCACGCCTTATAACTGTGTTTGACCGTCGTCTTCATCTTCCTTCCCACGTTGCCAATGAGTTTCTACAAAAACCTTATCGTCATCATCTTCGTGATCATTATCTTGTTTCCTTTATTGTGGTGAATACTTGGCGGTTGTCATGATAGCACCACTTGACATTTAGAGTAGCCTGGGCTGGTCGGCGCGTTCTTCTTATTCAGCGCCACGAAAGTCTGCGGGGCTCTGTTGCACACCTTTGAGGCCTGCACGAACGGCGGCAGTCTCTCTCGGTTCCCCCCCCCCCCTTTTTTTTTTCTTTTTTTTTTTTTTTTCACGCCGCTTCTGGACCGAGGCGAGCTTGGCGAACGGTCTATTTTCGGTGACTGCCCCGCAGCGCGTGGACTGTGTCCAGTACTGGTCAGTGCCACGGCATCGCCTGCTCGCCACCGCGCTTTTCGAGCCGCCCGAGCGATCGGGGGTGTCCCTTGCTGGCCGGGTCGCCGAAGCTGGCCGCGACAGCGTCGTCGCGCGTCGCTTCTCTTGCGTGCCCGAGGACGGCGATCCGTGCTTCCGTGCAGCGCCGCGAGAACCAGAGAGGGGCCCGCAAGATTGAGAAAACTTGCCTCCTCATGTCCTCGAGACGCAGGCACACATCTCGTGAGGGATTACATGTAGGCTGTGCTCTTGCATTAGCCTGGGAGAGCAGATCAGTAGGCACTGTTGGGCTGGTCGGTCTGTCAAACGGCGCCAGAAACACGAAGGCATGAGCAGACGATTGTGAAGATCACGAGGCATGCTCGTAATGGTCTTGCTGTCTTCTCAGTTGTCCGTTGTGTTCTGTGGTGTCGTCGTCTACAAGCCTTCAGTGTACAAAAACTGCTTTGGTGGCTCCTTTGGACGCACGAAGGATTGCCACTGCGTGACTGTCATGCTCATTAATGCGCGTAAACATAATTCCACCACCTGGAAGGATACAGATGTGACGCGATAGAGGTCTGGGCATCTTGCTAAAAATGACATTGCTCGATAAGTAGACGGATGATGCGTTAAATGAAAGATACAGTGTTGACACGATCCGTCAACCACTGTCTTGTTTAGTGGGCACCACGCTTGGGGAATATGAAGCAAAAGTTCGCTTAAGCGTGAAGCTTGCGGACGACGCACAAGCGCAGCTTTTCGTCGTGAAACTTGTTTCGTGTCTTCCATAGACGAGTGCTTCGTAGGCCACGGGGAATTCAGTGCAACGAAAATGATATTCATTGTAAAGAAGATAACGCGCGCAGTAACCATAGCTTCAACAGCGTTGCACACAATAACGAGGAGGGCACCCAGCAGCAGCTACAGTGCCCTCCCTCTCTGCTGCTCTGATTTCGTTTTTTTTTTTTTTTTCCCTCGTCCGCCGTGTTCTCTCGTTCTTGTTTTGTCAGCTTGTCTCGAGGACATTCGTCGCGACGGCGGGGGGGGGGGGGGGGGGGACCCAGCTGCGTCGGAGCGCGTCAGGTTACGCGCCACGTACGCGCAGCGGATGACAAGACAACTGGTTGGCACGACCGCCGCGCGTTTCATCCGGGGCCTTTCTGAAACTAGCACCGCGCCATAACACAAGACTGCCAGCCGTAATGGACATGTTCGGTCCACTGGGTGGGGGTCGCTGGGATTGGATTTTTTTTTTTTTTAATTTTATTTCATGTCGCCCAGCGGTAACACAGACTGGGAAAGAGCCGTCACAGCGGCTGCTGAGTTGACTTCTGAGCAGGACTTTGCCAAATTGGGGCTGGAGCACCCGCTGCCACAAAGCTAGCACTGAGTCACGTGACGCATTCCTGCTGCTAATCATGACGTCACGGGCTCGAGCTTCGGCCGCGACGGTCGCCTTTGCATGAAATGGGGCGGTATGTGAAAACGCTCGAGTACCAAGCCTTATGCGTAGAACAGAGAACACCAGGTTGGTTAAATGAATCCGCTAACCCCTGCTACGTCGTTTCTCGCAGCTGTGTTGTGGCTTTCAGACCCGAAAACCTCAAAATCCAATTCATTTTGCAGACATTGAGACGGCACGAGAGGACACTTTTGTTCAGGAGGCGGGCGATGGCTGCTTATAGTTTGAACCGATTTGAAATTATGCTATTTTACCTCACCTGTTAGTGCCCCAAAATTTACGGCCGTTAAAGCTTTGACCGATATCCTCGTTTTATAGTTGTAACTCACAGGGGAGTTAGAAATACTGGACGCAAGCGCCTTGGTGTATTCCTCTGGAGCAGGGTGTCAATGACACTGCGCATGCGCAAAGAGCCGATTTCTGCTCGTCTTCCTTTGTGCGTTAGGCTGATAGCGTACACGTTAGCATTGCATCCGCTATATGTGTAGATCTCGACGTGGCCTTTTCCTAAGCCTTTGCCAAACTGACTTTTCTCAGAAGCCACGTGCCAGTGGTCTGTCAACATTTAGCGGGCCTTTTATCTTTCCCTTGGTTTCTTTCATTCAGCATCCTGGCGTGTTTCGAACGGGTAATAAACCATTTTGTAGCTATTTCTGCAACGCGTAGCAACCGCATGAGGCGGCAACTGCCTTTCAATTTCTGCAGATTCATGTTTTCCATTTGCGCCGTTCGCGGAGAAGCACTCGTGCGCGCGGAATAAATGGAGCTAGAGAATGGGGCGTGCTTCTTTTCTTTTAGTGATTTCATCGATCCGACCAGTCCGCGGTAGATGCACGTGTCAGGTGCTCTCCTAAGGCAAGCAGCCTCCCTGATCTCGGAGCTGTAACGAGAGGTCATGGAGAAGAAAGAGAAGGAAATCTAGGAAAGGGGGGACCGAAGGGGCGTCTTATAAATACGAGACCTCCGTGAAAATATATCGTCCCCATCGCGTGTTTGGACTCAAACCACCTCTACCTTTACGCCGTCTTGCGTCAGCCGTTGTGCGTACTACTTACTATACGTTCCCTGGGCTTTCGAAATGCGGTGGACGAGGGGCGGGAATAAGGTTGTTTGCGAAACGCGCGACGTTATTTTGCGAAGATTATCGATCGCAGAGAGCGGAACGAGCCTTGGCGCATCGCGTTTGGTTTCTTTCATTGCTGCCATGTCTTCCTTCTCTAACCCCCCCCCCTCCCTCTCTACTATCCGCGAAGAAAGGGAAGAAATATGGAATAGAGGGAGAGCTTGTTTAGCGCTCTACTTTCTTATCGTCTCTCTCTGTCACTTTTTCTCATGTTGCTCGTATTTACTCGGTGGTGTTGGAAACAGTGCGATTCTGCTGCTGTTCTCGATTACGTCACGGTCGTGCTGCTTCCGTTTCTCATTCGCGGTTGGAGGAGCGATAGAGGAGCCGCCTGGTGTGCGGGAAGAGCGGTGGCGTCTGCAAACATTGTTACGAAACTGTGGGCGTCTTGTCTTGCGCGCGCGTGCGTTCTGCAGCGCAATCCGCCCGCGTGTGATATGATGTGATGAGGAATCGGAGCTGAGAGCTGCCGCGTGACATCGATATTCCTCCCGACATTTTCCTTCGCACCGCGTTTTGACCCCTGCTGTTAGTTGTAGCTGTCACCTTTGCATTTCTTAGAAAGCGATCTGGTCGTTTGAAAAGGAAATGTCGTACTAAAAAGAGAGAGAGAGAGAGAATGAGGAAGTTGCATTCTTTCGGGGCGTGCGCATTGTTCATCACAGTCTGTTCTAGTGCAGTAGTAAGCTCATCTCGAAAGAAAGAGAACTATCAGGCCAGAGTCCTTTAATACGTCTTAGTATTAAAGTAGTATTAACGGTCTTTGATCAGACGTTCTGGCTTCCCTATGCAATTTATATTCACAAACCCAAGCGCCTGAAAACAGACCCAAACGTCGCCGAACACGACGTGACCCTACCGCTGTAATCACCAGCCTATAGCATAAATCGACATCACAGAGACGCATGACGTGACCTGCTCCAGCATACTTCCTACTTGTCTCAAGCAGAATGTCAACGCTACTCGCGTTTGCTCTGCAGTGTGTACTGCCATTTTCCTCTGTATTAACGTTATACGCCGATCATTATCCTTTCCATCGCTCGTTGCGCGGTAATTAAGTTACTTAACCGCAATGATAACGAATGAAAGCACGTACAGCAATATCGAAATTGCCATTTAACGCTCTCGGGCTTCTTCGAGGCATTGACCCCGCAGCCAATCGGGTCTGGCCATCATCTGCATCATATAAAACGGTGACGCTTACTAAGTGTTACTTTAGATGGAAATGTTGACCCTTTTTCCCTGTTTCAGCTTCCTTTTTGTTATGGCACCGGCGATTGAGTGATAAAATTGGAATTGACGAAGGCTCGACCACCCCCTTAGCGCACACAGCTCACAGGGGTTTCTGAAACGATCAGGTGGTTGAGGTTACTGACTCAGTTGCATTACGTATACTGCCAGTGGACTGGCGTATATAGTGTCTCCAATTGAAAGAAAAGCGTGCGGGCCGCGTTATCGAAAGAAGTCGGCATCGGCGACCCAGATCGATGCCAATTATGGCCCTTGTGACGTCAGCAGCACTGCACTTATTTCGGCCTGACACTATTTTCGAATGAAGAAACGAGTTGTTTATTTGGGATTTTGTCGTGTCCGACTGAGAGGCTGTGTCGCGAGACAGCAGGGCGATCGGCGGCGATATGAAGAAAGGAAGAACGCGGGCAGATAAAGATCGTCTGCAAACGCGCGCTGAATGCGGGCGTCGCTCTCCTTGTAGACGTTCGATCTTTTTCCCATTTTCTGCTCTCTCGAACCTTTTTGCTGCGAGTTCTGCGGAGGTTTCTACGCTGTACTCCGCAGAATGGCTGCGCCCGAAGTAATTTTGATCGTATTTATTTTCAAGGTCAGACCACCTCCCGTGCGGCGCTCTGATAACTGCTCCGTGCGCATTTGAGCAAGAAACATCGAATAAATCATCGTTGCGAAGTCAAAAGTCAAGGAATGAGGATTACTCCTCTCGTAGGTTCCAATCCTTCTTCGTTTTAATGGATAAATGCGGAGAAAGTCCGGCTTGCAGTTTCGCGATTGGCTGAGGTGTCTATAGATGGCGGATGCAAAAGATGAGCAGTCTGCAATATTTTGCCCCTGCATGCGGACGCTAGACAAGTTCGTCTGCTCACAAAGTCGTCCGTGTTTGATGTTTTCATCTGCTTGCAAACTAGTGTGTCGTGCTATGTCCTTTTCTATATCGGGACAGCGGTGAAAAGAGAAGCGTACAGTGGATACTTGGGAGGGCGGGCGTTTTCTTTCTTTCTTTCTTTCTTTCTTTCTTTCTTTCTTTTTAGCTTCGGGCAGCCGCTGTTCATTGCTGTTTTGCACGACGTGTCCTTGCATCGGCGATGATGCTGCCGCTCTATGCACGTCTGTGCTGCTGCTGCTGCTGCTGCTGCTGCTGCTTCAGTTGTGCGCATGTGTTTGGACAACCGTCTCGCGCGTATGTGTGTCCACCGGATCGCTATGCGAAAAGACTTCTGCTGTTGCTGTTGCTGACGCCTGTTCGCGGTATCTTGGCGGCCGCTGTGTTTTCCGGGTGCGCGTGCTTGCTTAGATGTGCAGGAAATGAAGCCCCGGTTTCTTTCTGCGCCTACAAGCCGTGGCCTTTGCTGATCACCTTTACCTTTTTGCCGGTTCGCTCTTCATTCCCGTTCGCCAATCCCTTCCATTGCCGCGCACTTAGCGATCCACAGCGCTATTCTCCGTATAGCGACAGATCGACATTCCTTTTGTGTGGCTTGCTTTAGCACCGTGTCTTCCACTTCTTGCGAAACTTTGGTGTCTCCTTGGTTTAGTTGTCTCCCTCATTCTGCTAGCGATATGTTTGTTTGTGGTTACCCTTAGTCGCAGATAAAGGCCTCACTCTTAATGTGTATGTGCGTGCTTGCGTTCGTGCTGTTCACGTACCACGATAGATGGACGCTTTTCACACACGCTTGCTCGTAAGAGCTTGGTTTGTTTTCTGATGCGCTTTTGGGTTTCGTGTGTGCCTGGCAACCAGCAAGCAACTATCTGCTGGTCCTCAGCCCTGCCCCATGTATGTCGAGTTTGGTTCGATCTCTAACCGAGATCGTTCGTATATTGCGTCGACCGGACACTATAGCCGTAACTATATGAATGTCCTTTCGTGCAAGAGACATAATTCAAAGGCAGAAGAGAAAGTTCAAATGGCAAGTCGGTGCCATACCGGCCTCGGACATCGCCCTTTGCGATCTTGTTTGCGCCGTGTCGGCGCTGGCGTGTATTCTGCGAGGCTCGCTTGAGTGATCGGCTAGTTTCTGATCTCGCAGCGTCTACTGTGCGCGTGCATGACCTTGCGACCACCGCGTGATCGACAGAATGGTCTTCTGCTTCGTTGTTTCTCTTGCGATGACGGCCAGTCAAGGCCATTTAACGTCGGCCTGCGTCTGTGGTATTGAAGCAGGCCTACGAACATTTGTAATAGCTGCTTCTGTTCGGCTGAATGTCGTGGCTTAGCAGAATAGTCTTCTTTGTAATTTCTTTTGTTTTGTTTTAGTGAGAGCAAGCTTAACAGTTTAACAGTCTCTCGCTTTGCTGAATCTGCGGTGTCGGGTAGACGCGTGCGGCTTCCGTGATAACTAGCTGCCTGTGTCGCTCTGAATGTGATTGGTAAAAATTTCTGCATAAAGGATTGATTGCAGTTAGATGAGTCCGGAGTTCACGTTCCGGAGTTCACGCCACCGCTAATGCGTAGAAGTAGCTGGCGCGTTTTACGCATGCGCCGACGTTAGTAAATTGCTCTGTAATAAAGTAGCTTCGGCGTGGCACACCATTTCCTCGTACACCGTTGTCTACTGGTTCTTACGCAGAGTACGTTTCATGGCATGGCTTTTGGCTGTCAAGTTTTTTTCTGCCCGTCGGTGAATGTAGCCCAATTGTTGGTTCTACGTTCTGAAATTTTGTTAAACCAGTGACACAGCCAGAACACCTCAGTTAATTGCGCTCGGTGTACATTACCAGCTGAATTTAGTGCAAGCGCCCGGAGTCTGACGTTCTGGCAGGCCCTGTTTTACAACTCTGACGATATGAATACATTTATGTATATAGTACGCGCGTCTGGGCCTAACGGGCCGGGGGGCCGCCCTGTCGTCGGGATTGCGTTGTTCGAGAAAGCGGCTCGAACGTGGAAGCCAATTTCGCGCTCACGCTAATTAGCTGGGCGTCGTCCCCATCCTCTTCCTTTCCAATTCGGCACACTTCAGAGTTCAGAGAGAGAGAGAGAGAGAAAGAACAAACAAGCGGAAGGAACCAGTGACAGGTTGTAAAATCGCGTCAAATATGCTTGCTGCTGACTCCCCCTCCGAAAAAAGAAAGAAAGAACACCTCTCGCCTTTCTCGGTTCCCTTTTTCTCTGTCGTTCCTGACGCCTCCTTTCCACCTATGACGGGTGGCGCGTTGTTTTCACGCGGCTGGAGCACAATCGCCACTCGTGCCGTTCCTTCCTTCCTATTGTGTGGCCCATTAGCGAGAGGAAAGCCGGCGGCGGAGACTCGCTGCGGAGAACAGCCAGAGCTATACGGGCTGCGTGGGCCAACTATATAGAACCACACAACCACAAGAAAGAGCTCCGCCACTGTCCGCTCCTGGTCGCGCTCCAGCTCCACTAAAGGATTACCAGTGCACAGTGGGCGAGCCCTCTCCCCCTCCCTTACCTGGAACAGTGCAGCCGGTGGTGTCGGCCAACCAGGCTCTCGCAGTAGTGATTAGCTGACCGCGAGCCCTATAGCCATCGCTCCGCTGCACGCAATTGCTGACACGGGTGCTGCACAGGCGTTGCCTTGGCTCGTCTCGGCCTTTCTCGCGAGATGCGAAGGGCTTCCCGGTCTGCCTTTTCTTATTGCTATTTTGTTTCTGCCATTCCACCACCTGCGCTTCCTCCCTGCCACTGGGAGCTGGACCGTTGCGTCGCGTGAGACGGCGGTCACCCGCGCTGAGGAACCGTCGAGTTGTGCTGCGAGAGGCTCGTTGTGTCGCTCTTGTGCGTGCGACAGATATGTGCGCGTGTTCCGTATTGACGCGAGTTTAAGCATCCCCCATCTTGTTCTGTGCTCTTTCTCATTATACCCCACTTTTAACACGCGCATAGAGTAGATGAACTAGCGGAAGGTAGGTGTTTTTCCGCCCTGCATGTCTGCATGCCATTCTTCGAGGAATGGTGGATAAACGACCCGCAGTGGAGGTAGACGGGAGGAACAAAGGGGGGACCGCTCTTACGTAGTAACGACACTTAACGATACATCAGTAACTGAAGCTCGTGCATTTCTACTAGCGGAAGTGATCACAAACTCGGGCGCCTTTAGAAGGCCTATACGTTAGAAACGTCATCGGGAAATGGAAGTCGAGAAGCCTCTCGCTGCTGCATATGATGGGCGTGGCTGGGCTCCTAAATGCTACAGAGGTTGAGCGCATGTTCACAAATATGCACACTCTCTCTCTCTCTCTCTCACTATATTTTTAGTGTTAGGGGCGCTTCGCCGTTGTATCCTTTTGCGGGCTCATTAAATCTTTCGCAGCGTGTGTAGCATCACGGCAAAAAGGCAACAGCGCAAAGGACACGGGAGAGTGAGTGAGACGGACTCACTCGTCCGTGTCCTTCGCGCTGTTGTTTCAGTATGAAATAACATAACCAACTAACCCAAGCCAACACCTTTACACTGAATCCTGGCAGTGGCGGTGGTCAGCTGCTCCTCACATCGTTATGCTATAGTGGCTTTTGCGCACCCGTACTACGGCGCAATAGCGGCGCAGCCTGTGCCGTCGGCCAACGTCCTTCTTCGTTCGTAGACGAAGACAAAAGAGAGAGAGAGAGAGAGAGAAGAAAGAAAAAGTGACAAGCGCCGCCTTTTTTTCGTCGATATTTCCTGCTGTTGCGGAGCGGCGACTGTCTGGCGGCAGGTGTGCGCCGCGATGCTGGGCCTGTTTTTCGCCGTGTTTCGCTTTATTATTTCTTTCCTTAATGCATCGCGGTCTTTGCGTGTGCCTTCTCTCTCGTCTCTCCTCTTCCCCCTGAATGTGCCGTGTGTGAGTCATAGTCGTGCCACTCATCGCACGACCGACACGCGCGAGCAGCCGCCGGGTGGGGCTGGCGGGATGGCTGGCTGGCCGCTTTTCTATTAACAGTTACCAAGTTTTTTTCGACCTCGACAAGGCCTCCTGTAATCGCAGGCGTGCACTGTACACTAATTAAACGAAACAATTTAGCATGCCGTGGACGCTATCGGCACTAGACGGGGTTAGTTGTATGTAGACGCTGTTGTATGAAGCAGCTGGAAGAGACCGGGAAAGTCTGGCCGAGGACGGACAGGTATAAACCGTCGCTATTCATTATAGGTTGCAAAACTTTCAGCTAACACTTTCGAGGCGCCATCCTTTGACTATTTATGTGGAAGCCTCCTAACTCGGCGCTCCCCACCGCTTGCTGTTGTGGCCCGTCCGCAAATAGCCTGAGAGCAGTACAGACGTTGCTTGTAGCTGACACGCTAATGAGCTTGTTGTGGCGGCCACTTGGGTGATGGCCGACGTAGAGCAAAACATAAGTGCCGGGCGAATGGTCCCTCCTGCAGAGTCCCGTCGTTGTGACGCCGACCTCCGTGGCAGGTGTGATTAACAGTCCTCGCCTTAGCTCTGCATCAGCTTCCAGTAAAGTTGAGTTCCGGTTACGTCTCCGTTTTCGTGCCGCGGTCTATACGCGCCAAGACGGGGCCACCAAACGGTAACACGATCGAGGCAACAATTAACCCACATTTAGCGATAACGGCGCCCGTCGGCGCGAGATAGCAGTCTACAAAACGGCGGTTGACACTAAGCGAAAGTCGCTAATGGCCTATCGCGGGGCCCTACTTGCGCGAGGTATTGCTGTGTACGAGCTCTGAGGTCGTACACAGCAGCGTACGCCGGCAGGAAGCGTGGCCACGTCCTCGGGCTGGGGTGTTTCCGAGACTGCTGTTGATATTAGCGGATGTTTTCAGTTAGCTTATAATCTCTCTTTCTTAAGAGGGTGATTTCGGAGGGTGTCCCGATACCGAAACACCCCCGTAGCTTCGCCACTGGCATAAGGTGGCGGTGGCTCGCTACACCGACACGAAGGTGACCGTTTCCGCACCGTTCGGAACGACCTGTGTGGGAGAGTATACGGACCTGGTCGTCGTTATCTCAGCCTCGGGTCTTGTTTTTGGCTGTCCACGATCTCTCCTCGCGCCCACCGACGCACTTGGTTGGCCTTATAATTTGCAGCTGCGCGCGCGAGATCGCAGGTTCGATTCCCGATCGTGCACCCGCGGCGTGGGTGGTCGTGCGTGACAACGCAGTTGCGACCTTCATACTGGGATCTCCGGTGCTGCTGCTAGTTGTGGTCGACGTTAACTCTGGGGTTACCTCGCGATGCGGCGTTCCCGATAGCCGTTCACACGCAACGTGACCCCGGGCGGTGTGTAGGAACGAACAGAAAGAGCACTGCTTCTTCTTGAAGGCTTCGCGCGGCGACTCTTCTGACCTAGATTGTAATAGCGAGCCACGAGATACGCAACGCTTACGATATTCGAGTCGGTTCCCTCCGGTTCTCGGAGAACTGGTGCTGTCCCGGCGTTTAGGGCGTCGAGTTGTCTGCACAAGGACAGTCTCCTTGTGCCACGTGGCACTGTTGCGAGCGTCTATACACCGATGCTGTTTTAGCGCGTTGCGTCGACCCTGTGCGACGAACGTCGCGTATTCTCAACCATAGTATAATCCGGTGAAGATGGAGGTTCACAGGAAAATGTAGACTTTGACGCTGTCAACCGTGGTATAGGCAAGGAAGCTTTCAGCCTGAAGGGGGCTTGTTGCCTTGACGAAGATGCGTCTCCTCGTTGAAACATTGGATCTATAGGCTGAGGCTTCCATCGTAACGCTGGTGACACTGTGTGTCCTATCGAAGTGTCAGCGTTGTTTCTTGGACGCACACATTTCTCCTATTTGGCGATGTTAAGGAGCAGAGCCAGTAGCGTTTGCGCGGATGCGACTCTTGATGCATGATTCTAATAAAAAAACAGATGAGCAGTGAGCTAGAAGACAGGTCGCATTAATGCGCCTAACAAGGGCAGAAAAGCGAAAGCCGAGTCACGCGTTGTGTACGTATATGTCAGCCCGTGATGCCAGCGCATCGCATTTCGGCTACAGGTGCACTTCATATGACATGTGTAGAGTAGACTTGAGTTTATTAGAAGAAAAGGGCATTCGGAAACCGTCCCACGCGTCTCGGAAGCGCTACGTGTAAACAGTGACACGTCGCATTATGATCATGGAGCAGTAAGTGCGACACGCTGTGTATATATACTGTGTCGCATTCTAGTAGGTGCGCCAAACGAGGAAGCCGCGCTCCTCCGTCGTTCGAATACGCGAGACGTCTCAGCATTAATGTCTTCACGCGCGTATATGCCTCCGTGGTCGCGCGCTGTGAAGAAGCGGAGACCTTATGCCGTGTTCTGTGCGACTGAGAGCTTTCACAAAAGCTCAGTGCGCCTGTCATTCCAGCAGCGAGCGCGTTGCGACAGAAGACGGATGCGGCTGTCACTCTCTTTTCTGCTTTGCTCGCGAAACTGGCGTGACATATTTTCCGGCGACATTTGCGCTCGTGTCCCCTGCTCTTCAGGGTGTTGATCGCTTGCAAAACAAGGCAGTGGCTGCAGCAGTCGTTGTCATCTACGCCTTGTCTATACTGCACTACGCCTCTGCGGGGCTTCATCGTAGCACTGCGTTCTTTATTTTTGTTTGTATTTTCACGCTCTTCGCACTGAATTCCGGGTGATGCTTCGTGCTTCCTTCTTCGCAACTCCTCACGCATGCGCATCTGCGCTGCGGTAAATGCCGCAGCGACATTATCCCGAAGCGGCGATTCGAGTCACTCCTACATTTAGGAACAGCGGCGTGGCTAAAAGAGCGCCTCCTTCTCTCACTTACTTTAATTCATGCACGGTGCTGATTGTCGAGAAGTTGTTCGCCTGTGATGCGTCATTCCGTACGTTGAACAATGCATGTTGAGTGTTGTTGCTGAGGGTTTTTTTTCTTACTACATTGCAAATGAGGGGATGATGTGACAGGCGTTACGTATGAAGTTCGCGACGGCGCAGCGGGGTGCGACTCGAGGAAGCAGGCAGCTAGGCTCACAGCTGTTCGCGAGCGTTCTTATTGTTCTCGTTTTGTGATGGAGCGTAAAAAAAAAAAAAAAAAAAAATGTCGCCAGCTCGCGTCGGCAGCGCGGTCATTGTAAATCAGTCGCTTCCTGATTCACTATTCCTCCCCCAGTGTCTCTGTGTCGATCTCGAGGTTGGCGTAGTGTTATTGTTAGCGGGATGTTTAATCGATCACCGGCTGCGTTTAAAACGATAATGCGGATCTAACGTCAACCTCTCTCATTATGTCTATCGTTTCCTTACTTGTGTCTGGCCCTGTTCTGCGTTTCTTTCTTATTTTTTCTTGCGCAACATCGTCTAGCATGGGCAGGACCGAGCGCAACGATGTAGGGCCTTCTCTTAGCGAGGAAATCGATATCTCCGCGGAAGTTTTGTCAAAGTAACGGCGGAAGGAACCCTATTACTCGATAAAGGGACACGAAACGTACAGAAAAGAACGTATAAAGTCCCGCGTCGACTGGAACTCCGAGGCTAGCGGGGCTGCACTTCTAAATGCAAGCAAAGACGAAGGGAGTGAAACGAATTGAAGCTGGCGAAGTACGCGGAATGACGCTGCAGGTTTCGAGCGTTCAATTTCCTGCCTTCCCATATACTTCCCCCGAAACCGGCGGCTTTGCACTTGGAAAGCAGCAGCACCAAGGATGTTACACGAATCGTCCTGTCCTTTGTACGACGTCGTCACCCCTTTCCGATTCCATAGGAAGGCCTTGATGAAAGTTGGTAGTTGCGGCGAGAGATGGGAATTGGAGGGGGGGAGGGGCGGTTATTTTGTAAAAGGCGCAGCGCCGTGTAGTAGTAGGAAGGAAGCCCCCTGCCGCAATTGTCCTGCTCCCTTCCTCCTCCTACGCTGACCTCGCGTGCTATCTCTGCCCGAAGCGCGCCCTTTCTTGTCTTCGCCGAGCGTAATCGTTATTGACGTTCCTCTTCCTAAGGCCGGTCGGCTGGCCGGCGTAGTAGTACTACTCCGTGGGGGCCGAGAGAAGAAGGACGGCGCGAGGCAGAAATAAACAGTGACAACAACAGACCCCGGAGCCTCGCTCGCGCATCCCTCCACTGCTGCTGGCAACGCGGGGGGCGACGGGAAAGAAATAAATGGGCTGAGGAGGAAGCTGAGGATGAAGGCGGAGGAGCGAACGCCTTCCTCTCCTCCTCTTCCCTTCTTCGCTGCGGCGATGGTGGCGCCACACTGCAGCAGGGGCCAGGGGGTGACGAGGACAATGGGCCGCTGGCTTTGCTCGCCTCGGAAGATGCAATGAAAATGCCCTCCCTCACCTTCAGTCTTTCTCCTCCTCCTCGTCGGACGACGACGGCGCGGCTTTTCTTCCAAGGAGCTCCCCTCCTTCCTTCCCACTCCCTTCGCTTTTCTTGGTTCGTCTTCTGCGGAGGCGATGGCCGTGTTGGCCCTAAGTGGCCCCGTCGTTCATTGCAGTTGCTCTTTCCTGCTTTGGCCGTCTATTCGTCGCCTTATCTGTCCGTCGTTTGGCCCTCCCTTGCCTTCTTTCTCTCCTATCTCTCTGGCCGGTCGCCTATTCCACCGTGACGCCCACGCAAGGAAAAAGGAAGGAAGCCTGTGACCAGTGTGCTATGTGGGATGCTTGAGAGGGCGAGAAAGAGAGACTGTGGCACCCTGAGCATCGCCCTGGGGTTTTTGAGAAAGCAGCGCGGAACCTCGCGAGGAGATAAAGAGCTTTGCGCGTACCAGAGAGACGTTTAAGCGCCACCGCTCCTCGGGGGGTGCCCAGTCTCCCGACCCACCGGGCGGCGTGTCGCTGACCGAGCACAGTGCTTTTTGTGCGAGTGTTTATGTTCGGCAGGTTCTTATTGTGCTTTCGTATCTGGTGTCGAAGTCGTTCGTGGCGTGACGAGTTTGGCGGCTTTTTCAAAATGGGCAGCCGAGCCCATTATTTAAGCTTAATGGGCCACCGCCTTTCTCGTAGCCAATTAGAAGAATGGTCAGATCCAGTCGTCCCTGACGACAACGACGCTTCTTCTGAGAAAAGTGCTTTTAAGTTTCTTCTTGGAGAGGACTGCCTTCGGAAAAAGCTGCTGGCTTGTGGGTCGCCAAGGACAGTCCCGAAACCGCGTGGCCTCGACGGCAGTACAGCGGTGGGTCCACCCCGGCAACAGCTGGTCCCGGGGTTGCGCCCCTAATGCCGTTCTAATGGAAATTCGGTGTCGCGCGTGGGCGCATCTCAGCTATGCCGGGCGTCGTTAGTCGATCCCTGCCCTGCCTCCCTCTTCGCTTGCTCCGTCAGCTTGATGAAGGGTCGAAACCGCCACTCGCGCTCTTAAAGCGTAGCCCTTCGCGACTTGCGTGAAGGTTTTCTTTCTTCTCAGTGAACTCCCTAGCGTCGCCAAAAGCTCTTGCTAGTTTTCAAGGCTTGAAAACAGCGCGAAATGGGCGCACTATTGAGCACACTACAAAATCGCTGGTGTCGATTGCTCATTGGTTAGTATCGTCTGCTCTTTCAAAAGTCCTTGTTAACTCTGTTTTCAAATGTGAAAGATAAGCAACTATCCCGTAGCCAACACCTTACTGATTTTGATAGCTTTCTCTGGCGCGTAGCCGCGCCGTTTTGCGATTTGGAGTCACTTCGTCGTGTTCGTCATAGTAATAGAGCGATTTTTGTTGCTGGACCTAGAGATGGATTTAGAAAAATAGGGATGTATTACGCTTTTCAGTGTCTCTGTGGCGTGATGACTCTTAAACAGCGCCACACAGGCTAGGGGGATTGTGAGAAAGAAAGAGAGAAAGAATATGGTGGAGAGGGGAGGCGGAGTAACGCTTGTTTTAACAGCGACAATCCGGGGTGTGCATGTAAGATTAAGGATAACAAGTGGAGGAGTTGAGCAAAACATGTAATGCCTAGAGCAGATAAGCGCTCGTCTGCTAATGTAACGGAATG
The DNA here is from genome assembly GCF_013339745.2 of Dermacentor silvarum. Lineage (NCBI taxonomy): Eukaryota > Metazoa > Arthropoda > Arachnida > Ixodida > Ixodidae > Dermacentor > Dermacentor silvarum. The sequence continues at coordinate 214,353,482 of NC_051156.1, read as the reverse complement.
TGCCCAGCGACATGGAAGGCATTTGGGAGCAATGGAGGGTTTAGGTCGGAAATTATGGGTTTCCACAGCGCGGGCACTACCAATCGCGAGAGGTCGACAGCTAAGAATGCCGTGACGTCGTATCGGCAACATTGTACTTGCAAGTAGATTACCAACCTGCCTGGGCGTCGCCATAATACCTCTAGACTGTTGTAATTTTGTACGAGCCTCTCGCAAAAGCACAGCAGTAGCTGCAGCGCCTGTCTGAGGGCATGTTTTCTTTTCCGTATGAAACAAGGCTGAGCTTTCCCTTCCTGTTAGCCCTTCTTTGTTTCTAACTTTCCCTCAGGCCTACGAGAAAATCACTTTATATATATATATATATATATATATATATATATATATATATATATATATAGGTAACAGTCTCAATCAATCAAGCATAGTTGTAGCGATATACATTAACGTCCTTCCAGCCTAGGTTACGGCTTGGCGCAGTTCTGGTCGCAAGTTATTGTCTATGGGAGACGAGCTTCCCTGTAACACAATAAGCGCTTTCCTAGCGGCGGGCTGCTGCATACGGTATAAATGCGGGCGTCCGCGTGCCTCGCCTGTTTCGTAATCCAACGAGAACGTTTTATTTATTTATATTTTTCTCGCCCCGTTCCTGCCGCATATACTCTACCGGGACGAGCCATCAACGATCGATCGGCCGTGCGTCCGACAGTGCAGGCGTCGCTTCTTTTGGCCGCGTTGCTGATCGGTTGGCCTCTCCTGGACTCCAATGGTGGCGCGGGGCTTCTTGGTGATCGACTGCTTGCGCCAGGTTGCGAGCGGTGCGCTGGCGCTTGTCGTCTCGGCGGCTGAGGCAGCGCAGTTGGACGGCGTTGTTTTCTTTCTCCAACGTTACTATAACTATACTCTATACTCTAACTATAACTTGCTCTATACTATAGAGTCGTTGTGTTGTCCTGTCTGTACGGGGATTTGTTCCATTTTTGTTTGGTGATTTACCTCTAATCCTGTTTGCGTGAAAAATTTTCGCTTGCTCGCCCAGGATATTTCTATCGCGTCGGGTTCACTGCGTTCCAGATATCGAGGTGAAGAATGTTTCGGGAATTTTTTGTAGGAAATACAGTTTCAGACACGTGGCGGCCAGGTTGGCTGTTCTCGGTCGGTATCGTTCCATGTGGGCCGAAATCAAAATCCGCTGCGTGCCGTCCAAGAGGTGTCCGCTTCTCAGCAACATCTCTGTAGCGTTGTTTATGGTTGTTTACGGTGTAGCGTTGGTTACGGCTACATCAGCCTGTTTATCGTTCACATTCTCCTCATTCCGCCCCCGCATGTGAACCCATTCTGAAGCGGTAAACAGTGGGTTGTGTAAACATTAAAGCGCGCGCGTTGTGCAAGTCGTCGACGCCATGTGCGCGCTTCCAGCAGCCTTGCGGGCTGAGCGTTACGAGTCTTCACTGCATCACGCGGTGGTGAAAATTATTCCTTTTGTAGTAGAGCGAGGTAGAGAACGAGAGAAACGAAAGGACGTCTATTATTGTGCAGATCCGTCTGCGCGGTTTTGGTTTCATTCTCTCTCTTTCTGTGTGTGTGTGTGACGTGCAGACGCTGAGCTCTCCGTGCGAAGTTTTCTTCCATCTCGTTGCGCCAAAAACGCATCGCGGGCCAACGTTCGCGTTTTCTTTCTGGGGGAGTCGTCTTCGCCGAGTGTCTCGTCGCGCTCCGATGACAATGAAGAACCCGAGCGCCTTGTAGCGTTGCGTAAGCGCACGTGTCGACGGTGATGATATTGCGTTCGGGTCTTTCTTCCACGCCCTCTCATTTCTCGTTTCCTTTTTGTCGCGGAGAAGGGTGGGTTCCGGTAAACGACTGAATGCGGAGGCCAGCTCGCGGAGACAGCAGCATGCAGTACTCAATTCTCCTGCTCGATTCTCGAGGAAAAACACGCATCTTCCTCGCATCCGAAAACCCGGGTCCTACACAGACTCGCAGAATTTCCCTTTCGCGAACCTACACGCCGCTTCCTTGTTTGCCGAGTCGTAATAATGACCGACAGTTGCTTGTTGTCCTTCGGCTGTATACATTTATGTGAACATTGTACCGGGTGTCGTTGCGCGTGGACGCTATATACTGGTCGTTTGTGTGTGTGCGTGTGTGTTCTTGCCATTTTGACCCTCCGGTCTTTTACCCTTCTCATTTGAGAATTAAATGTTGGGGAGAATAGCCGGCACGGCGAAAGTTTCCCAGTTTTCATTGTTTGATTATTTATTAATCATTAATGATCGGTTAGCGTCCTTGCTTTCTTTTGTCTCGCTCTCGTCATTGGGTCGGCGCGCGTTTTTACTAACTTAGCTGCGTAGTATGTACGAACACGCCTGGCGGTGACTCGATACCTATATAAAGGGATCAGTAAACGCCTTCGAAATCCGCCGAAAAGCCTGCTTGTGGTGCTGCAACTCGTTAGGGCCCTCTACTGTCTTCTAGCCCTCTTTTTTCTTCTCTCTCTCTTACTCGTTGTAAACTTTTTTTCTTTTCCCCCTTCTCATATCCATTTCTATCTCCGTGAAGGTCATATTGTGGCGAGGCACGTTTCAGGCCTCCTCCGTGGATGCGCGGCAGTGGGGGAGGACGGCCGGAATGCAGGAAACACGACTCCGCGCTGCATTTCTGCGAGTTTCGCGCACGTCACGTGATGCCGTGCGCGCCATAAAAAGTGCGAAAGGAAAAAAAAAAGAATAAGACAACGCAGAGAAACTGGCATTCTCGATGCATCTTGCTTTTCTCTGTTCGCATCTCTCTTCGCATATATATATATATATATATATATATATATATATATATATATATATATTTCGTTTTCGGTTCGTGTGCCGCATGGCCACCAATGACCATGCGATTGTCATTCGGCCACTGTTGCTCGGCGGTTTTTATTTTTATCTCTATAATAACCGCGCGGTCCCCCTTTGCGAGGATATGTCGATGTGGAAGAGAGGGGCCGAAATGTGTAGACGCGCGCGCGCGCCCTGAATTGGGCGCCTTTCTTGTATCTTTCTCGGTCTTCTTGCGTCATCGAGTCTCTCGGTTCCAAGGTCGCATCTCTTCTTCCCTTGTTCGGCACGAAAGAAAGAAATACAGAAATTGCTGTTCTTGGCACATTCTCTACGCCATCTCACCCCTCTGCCGTTGCCGGCCGTCCAATCTCCTTGCGAGCTCGCGTGGCGTCCATTCCATGGGCCTCCGCCCTATTCTCAATCGCAGGCTGGTCCTCGCTCTTGTATTCTTCTCTTTTCGTTACACTATCACCCACTTCGTTGCTGTCCATTGGGAAGATAGCTGGCGAGGACTGAACCCATTGTAGCCTGTTCTTGACTACTGTGGCTGGCTTTGGAATATTTCTGTTATCGCTTTTGGGGGGAGTCGAAGACTGGCATTGTGTGTACTGCGTCGTATTTGACCACCGCTGCTGCCCGTTTAATTGAGCCTTTGTTGTCTGGAATGGTGGGCAGCTACACGTCCTGACTCACAGCCCCCTGCTTCGAACGAACCTACGGGGCTCTTCTGTTTATATTTCTTCGTTACTGACTGCTCCGGCTTGATGTACGAGTTCTCAAGGGGTCTATTTTCGAGCGGGGTACGCATGTCCCGTATCGACGCTCTTTATGGTTAAGGTGTGAAAGTTAGCGCGCTCTTCTTGGGCAGTATAGTGTGCGCCATTGACGTGATGCACGAAGTCGATTGAGCAGGAGTGCATCACGCGAGTCTTGTCTGGAATCGGCATTTCTGTTCGCTGATTGAGCGAGAACAGGCGAATGATATATGATGCGGCGTGTAGGGTGTTAACAAATCGGTGGCATTGTGTTCGACTGACTGCGATAGATGCGACATTACGGCTTAAAGAGGGACAAGGGACGTTTCTTTGTGACTGCCGTGCTTGCATTTCGCGGCGCGGCTCTTATCAGCACTAGTTTTCTCGTGCGTGTCCCGTGCTGTGAATGACGGTCACCGCGTTGCTTTGATCCAGCATTCATTTCCAGCTGGAAGGCGCCCACTGTGTAGAACAGATTCCTTTTGTATTTGATTCATACCCTTGACGGAGAACATAAAAGATTACACGAGGTATTTTGGTTGTCGTCCCCTAATGCGAGCAAATTGGATCACTGAAGCCCCCTCAGTTGCGTGTTCCGATCGCTTTATACGCAACGCCCCTGGCCGTCTGCTTTTGAGTTAAAGCGATTCACATTGGATGCGCACTGAAAAGCCCCCCCTACACAGTGCGAATGCGCTCGCCGCCGCTTCAAGTCCATGCCAGCGCGATAAGCAGCTATCTGCCAACTGGTGTGTCTGCAGCTATTGCGCGGTTAACCAGTTTCTTGGAACAGAGCCGCGAGTGCCATAACTCATACTAAGCTTGGCACTTCGCTGAAGCGGCAACAGCCAGCGGCAGTTCCATAAAAGGGACGGCCGTAGGCGTCGTAGTTCCCCCCCAACTCCCGAACGCTGAAAACCGGTGGCAGCCTCAGCGGCTTGAGGCCGCAGCAGCAGAAGCAGGGCGTCGAAGGCTCGCTTGTACCGCGCGCTGCTGCGGACGGCGACGCTGGACCAACGCCAGCGAGGCGCGCGCGCACGCTCGCCAAACAAGATCGAAGTTGCTCGGCGCTATCGCCGTCGCCGCCGCCTCGTCGGCGCAGCTGCGCGTGTCGTAAATCCTGCGCTGCTGCCTCTCCTCCCCCGTCTCCCCCTCCCATCTATTCGCTTCGCCCGTGTGTGCGCGCGCGGTCTTTTCTTCGTTCCTGCGTCTGATGCGCGGCCAATAGAATCGATTGGCGCAGTCCACGTTGCTCTCAGTCGCGGTTCGAGGGGAGGCCGGCTGACGGCACAAACGACGACGCGCTTGACACGTGCCCGGCGCCGCCGCTCGATGATGAGCGCGGCCTGCTGCTTCTGCCGCTGACACCGGTGTGTGCTCTGTGTCACTGAAAGCTGTGCAGCGTGGTGAAATTCTTGAAATACGTGCTGCGGCACGTAACTAGCGCGTAGGAGAGAAAACAGCTGCACGCATTTGACACACATTTTCGCCTTTGGCGAATGGCTTGAAAGGCATGTTTTTGGTGTAACGGCGTAGGGATGTTGTACGCCGATGCAACGCATAAACATTGCCCAGTGTACCACGCGAATGCCGGCTTTCGAGCTTGGCTCCGTGCGTTTGTAGTGTCGTCTGCACACTGTTATCATGATGCGGACAATGTGTTGGCCGCCATGTGTTAACAGTGGCATGTTGGCTAAGCTGGTTTGCTGGTGCGAGCTTCTGCTGAGAGGTTGCACCGCATTAATCGGACAGCGTCGCTTCGAGCGTCGGCAAGGTGCCCTCCTTGTGTCCGCTTGTGTGCTCGCTCTGTGTGAGCTGTATGAAAAGCACTCATGGTGCATACGTATTTCCCTTGTTTTGTAAGCTGAAAAAATTTAGCTTCCCTCGCGGTTGCATGGGCGGCGCGATCAAACGCAGCACGCTGAAAGGCCTTAGCTCTTGTCGAAAGAAATGTACGTAAGTACGTACGCATTGATTTAGCGCGAAAGATCCTGGCGAAGCGTCGTTAGCCTGCATAACGGCGCTGATGGCCCAGGATATCAGCACGCAAGCTTACTCCTGCGAACCAGTGGCGTGTCGGGAGAGCTTCGGTGATGGCCTGCTGCTGGGCGTGCATCGGTGCCGGCCGTGGGGTGTATTTTTGCTCTCGGAATCGGTGCTGGCGCTGATGTGATGAGGTTCGTGCGAGTAGCCAATGGTCGAACGTCCTCAGAGATTCATCATTTTGCGATGTTGATTTCTTCGTTGCCGCTCTGTCGTGGCGGTATAGTGTTGCTGTCGGTGACGAGCAAGTGCTGCTTCGCGTCCGCGTCATTAGGTTGGCCGTACGTCTTTGAAGCGGGGAATGGATTTTAACGCGCTCCGCGTTTTCCCATTTGGCGGCAGTGGCGCGCGCGTCACATTACGTATGACATGCGTGGCGGTCGTGTAGTTCTCGATTTGGCGTGTTTGCGCGTCTTGAATCTCCTTGACTGCGTGAAGGGCTTGGTTTTTTGCTTGCGCGAAGCACTGAGCTGTGCTTCTAAGGTCGGTGGAAAAGTGAAGTGCGATCGAGACTTCGAGGTAACTGGACGCAGTTACTAAGCATTTTTTTTAATACTGTGTAAGTCGCGTCCTAAACACGTATGGTCACATTGCGCGACTCAATAGATCGTTATTACGTACGTTATTATCATTCCGACACTGACCGCAGTCAGTATTTTCACTGAAGACTTGCAATCTTCTTAGTCTCAGGACCTTGTATAATATACCTCATTATCGGTCACTGTCGTCGGAGGACGTATATAGAACAAAGTGGAAAGTGAAGCGATCACTCGAGTGCCCTGTCTAGGCGACCTTTGTAGGTCTGCTGCGCCTCGAACAATGCTGGTTTATTTTTATTTTTTCTTGCCTGTTCAAATTGATAGTTTTGTTTCATCTCTGACACAGCTTTCATTGTTTATCAGTTTGAGCAGGCGACATTTAACGCGCTTGTTTCCGTTCCTTGGCGAAACAACATACAAATAAATATTTGACGCCTCGAAGCCCGGGTCCCGAGCACCTGCTTGTTGCGCTAAAGGGCTGTCGACGAGTTGTGCTGACCTTGCGTATAGACTATTTCACTCAAAATGTCGTGGTCTTTGTCCCTAAAGTTGTTTACGCCACCATACCTGGCAGGCTTGCCCCTGTCTCTCATTGAGTGACTGTACCCTTGCTTTTTGACCGTGGTATATATAGCACTGGAATAGGAGCTAGAGCTCGGGTGCGGTCAGCCAATCAGAAGAGCGGTCTTGATCGTGATGGCGTGTCTCTGTGCCCAGTTGCTTTGCGCCAGAGCATCGTCTGCTGCAGCCATGAGCGTGGAAATGCGCCTCCTGCTTTAGACTCCAGCGTATACGGGGCTTCCGTAAGAGTTATAGGGCATTTCTTGTCCCGTTCAAGACAGACTCGTGACCAGTCTCTCGGCGGGGTAAACAAGCATGTGCGAGAATCGGTTGTCGATATTGCTGCCAACGGCACGTCGATTTCTGTCCCGTAAAGACGCGGACCGATCGCCTTCAACTTGTCTGTGATTAAATTACCACGTCTCTTTCCCTTTGCGCCAACGGTAGCTTTGCTTATTACTACGATAAGGAAAACAGATATGAACGACGGGCGTGGTTATTGGCACGCTTATTTGTGTCTAGTTACGGCAACTAGGCCGGCGCCGTCACATTGGCGTGCTAGTTAGGTTAGAGCGGCGCATCTCTCACGAGCTCAATGGCGGTCACGCCCCCCCCTCCCATTCCCGTCGTAATTCTCCGCGAAGGGCAACTCGTTGGCCTGACTGCCCTTCAAACCGGCGTCATCTCCAGTCATCTCCAGCGCGCCGTGGGGGTCTATTCGATGGCGCAAAGAAGAAAGAAGGAGCAAAATCCTTATCCCGTTTGATACACGTGCCCTTCTCCCACTTCTGCGAAGCCTGCTGTCAGTCACAGAGTCGAGATCAGGCGCGCGCGCGCGCTTTCTGTGCTTTGCCGGTTGCTTTTTTGTTTTCTTTTTTTTTTACGCTCTTGGGGGGATTTGAACAGTTCTGTGTGTGTGCGGGGGGGGGGGGGGGGGGGTTCGGCTCAGTAGTTTCGACGCCGCCTTAATTGGATCGCCAAGGCAACGCGTTGCCCGCGCGATCCTGCGCTGTCGCGGACGTCATTGGGTTGCAGCGTTATATGTGCGCGTGCGCGCACACACACACTTTGCAGCGCGCGGAATAGAGGTGACCGGGGCTGTCTCGATCGTCGAAATAAGACGTGCGATCGCGTTTGCATAGTGGAATAGAAAAAGAGAAGGAGAAGACGGGTGATGCCGGGGTGTTGGCGAAGAGCGCCTTATTACTTCAGCGCCGCGAGCGCTGCCGTCCGACGTCGGCGGCGGCGCCGTCGACGCCAAACGGGCCAAAGTCTCTTCTGGTTGACGGTGATGCCTAGGAGCGGGGCGCGGGTTTGTGGAAAGGAGGGTCGGGCTGGTGACGGTTGTGAGCTTCGTCGTCGTTGTTCGGGTGCGCTGCTGTCGCCGCCGTGTTTGCGCTGCTGTCGTCGTCGTCTCTGGTCGATGGCGGGGACGAAATCGAGTGTCCTTCGGCTGCCACGCGGTGTTGTCGTTTCGTACTACTTGGGCACCGCCACCGCGTCGTTGCCCGAGTGCGCTTTCGGTTGTGACGCGCGCGAATCTCTCGGTATGCGACTCGCCTTCTTCCTTCAGTCACCTTCTTCCCCCAAGTTGGCTCGTTATTCCTCCTCGCACGCGCCCTCACCGTCGGGCGTCATGCTTTCTCTGTCAATGTTTGTGTTTACGAAGAAAAAAGAAACGCGAGAAAGCACAGCGCCTTCTTGCACCTTTCTTTCGTCTTCTGTTTATATATATATTTGCAGCTGATGAATTCTGATTCCCGCCCTAAATGCAGTTTGTGGATATCTTCCTGGCAGCACTCCTGGCATATCCACAGACTTGGCAAGCATCATATAAACGGTCGTCCTCAATCGCAGCGGCTCATTTCTCATTTCTTGCCTGTAGCGAGCAGCGATGACCCGCGATCCCGTTTCCATCTGCCATACTCCATTATTGCTCGTATCATTTCCTTTATGATTTGTTCGTTTCCCGGAAGAACAGCCTAATCACGTCCGGATTGCTCGCATCATCGCCGTGTGTCATCACTTCCGAGTCTGAAAAGGAAAGAAGAGGTGCTTTCGATCGGCCGCGGCCAGCAGCAGTCAGTGGTGCCGTCGCGTCGTGCCATGCCTCGGCACCAGGGAGCGCGCGGAAATCCACTTCCGGGTGGTGATGCCGCCATCAACTACCCCTTCCTCCTGCGATGGTGGTCACTCGGCTATATAGCTCGGCGGACGGCTCCGATGCCGGTGGCTAGGCGATGATGACTGCCATGATGATGCGCGTATACCCCGGATTAATAGTTTTTCCTTTCCTCTCGGTCCGTAATTTCCCCGCTCAACCCGTTTCATCCTTACCTTCCTCTATGCATTTGATACGGCGCGTATTTCCTGGAACACCGGCGGCGCTCGCAACACTGCCCGTGCAGCTACCGAGCGCTAATCAAGCCTCGGTAGCGTCGTACGGGGTCCCGTCGAAGACAAACAAAACAACAGGGTCATCGGAGCTTGAGTGGTTAAACGACTCGTGCAACGGTCGGTAGGCCAGCTGGCAGAAGGCGAGAAGAGAGACCCGGCCGCTGGCGGGGGGAGTGCGAGGTCGCGAGGAGGGCTCCCTCTGCGTGTAGCGCCGTATCCTTGTGCTTGCCGAGAGACGTGCAGCGACGTCGTTCTTGGACGGGCCAGGTTCTCGTGCGCGTGTTTGGGAGACGCGGCCTCGTTGTTGTTTCCCGGTGGCGTTACTTACCTTCCACTTGGCACACCTCTCTCTCTCCCTCTCACGAACCACCTTGCTGTGGGACGCACGGATGGAACGAGTTCGACAGGCTTTTGCGGCGGGCCGCCTGGCGCAGCCTGCGTACGCCGCAGCGTCGCCGTGCAGTGCGTCCAAGTAGCGCGCCTTTGTTTCTCGTTCTCTTTGCCTGTTAGGACGTCGAGCGCGCGCGCGCCCTGCCTCTTTGGTCTGGTACGGGGAGGTCGGCGCAACGGCGGCGGCGCAAAACAATCGCGTCGTTTCAATGGTCCTTGCGCCACATGACGCTCGTCTCGCCAGGCAGTTCGTTGAACCCGCTGCCTCCCCCCTCCCAGGTCTCTCTATATATTCTTCCCAACTGCACGCCACCGTGCCTTCGCTCCCCTCCCCCTTCCTGCGGCGGCCCCCTTTGGACACGCTCGTTTAGAAAAGAGCGGTTGTGCGAGCGCACGTGCGTCTCGTTTCTGTCCGCTTGCGTTGGGGGATTGTGCCGCCGCGCCTGTGTCACCGACTCTGCAGTCAGCTGCGCACGCCGCCCGACGCGCCAGAAACGCCGTTCGGTTGGTGGGAGGAAATGTGCCGCCGTGATGATGATCATTACTATGAGATTGACTCGGAAGTGTGGCGACGATAGCGGCGTAGAAGCGCGCGGTTAGGCGCGTGTGCTTCGCCGCCGCTGCTCGTCGCCGATCTGGGTCGGAATCGCGTGGAAGTTTCCGCGATACGCGCCATCCCGTTACGTAGCTATCGCGACCTAACCCACCCCCCTCCTTTGACGTCATCGAGCGTGGCAAGCGTCCGGCATGTGTTGCACTATCGGCAGTTCGGACCAAGTACTCCGCTCGCACTGTGTTGGAGCCGAAACGTTGCAAGAGACACAAAACAGGTGGACACTCAAAATCGTGTTTCTTTGTGTCTTGTTGGAACTATTTAGCGCAACATTTCATTTGTGTGTTTCTCGCCTAGCGGACGTGCATACTTCTAACCAAAAACACAAAATAGACACCTAAAATCGGGTTTCTTTGTGTTTTGTTGAAACTATTTAGCGCCACATTTCATTAGTATTTCTCGCCTGGCCGCCGTGCTGATTCCGCCGTCATTACGCGGTCGTTCCACTCCAGGTTCAAGCATTTTGTCTTCTTTAAGAGTGCGGGTGAAACGGCCCATTGCTTGGGGTTCGCGGGAGATTCCTTCACCGGATGAGGCTGCATTCTATTCGAGGGGCGTTCTCTAAGGAAATGCTTCACGAGCCGTTAAAAAGGTGATGCTGCTGCTGCAGGGCAGTTCGTCCCCCGCGCTGTTTGTTACGCCTGGCGATTGAGGAAGAAACGGCATGATCTGCACGGGCGATGTTCCGCCGTGACGACTTCCGCATCGGACGAGAGCGCGAGCTCCCCCCACTCCGTTGCGTTTTTTTTGCCTGCTGCCAACGACGGCCGTGGCTAGCTCGCTCGAGGGAGCGGAGCGTGCGATCGGTTCCGAAGCACGGGAGGCCTGCGCTGCGATTGTGCGATTGTTTCCCTCCGAAGCCCCGCATTGCCGTCGCTAGCAGGCCGCCGTAGTGAAGAAAGAGTGGCATGGAGGAGGAGGAGGGGCACCTGGCTTTGATTTGATGGCAGGTCGCGGGTCTTTGTACGCCGCGCAACAATGAGTGGTGCCACGGAGACGGCTGTTAGCGCAGCGCTCGCTCGCGCCGCAGCGGGGGGTGTTGGAGGCCGGGGGTCGCGAAAAGGGCGTCGAGATGACGTCGCTGCTTCGAAGCAGATGGCTGCTTCTCAGCTGGCGCCGCGTCGTTGTTCTCAGCCCCGCTGCGTGCATCTCTCGGCGGTGTGCAGCGACTTCCAACCGTCCTGTCGTGTCAGCTTGCCCGCCGTTGTCACCCGAATAGCTTGGCTATCTATGCACACCGAACGCGCGCGTGCCGGTGTGTTGAGCCATGGTTGAGCATTCTGATTTGGAACTCGCTCGCTTTCAGCCAAACAAGCCAGCTACCGAGCTATACTGTCTGGCTGTAATGGCGAGGATAGTAAAAAAATACACCCTGAGGGAGTGGTTGTCAAGCTGTTCCCAAGAGATAGTTCCGAAATTTTCTCGTCCCTATAGACGGGGGAACAAAGTACGCTGTACGAAGTGTCATTGTACGTGTGCGTCACCTGGGCTGTGCAAGCCCGCACCATCGTGTCATGGTGAAAGGGCGTCGCAAGCGGATTGTGAATCCCCGCGTAGTTTGTAGCTGCCGTGTTCCCGCTCCGCAAAGCTTGTGAGTGTGAAGCGCAGAGCCTACACTGTCACTCACAGCCCGCGCAGGTTTGCACAGCCTCGTGCTTTTGGGCATGTGTTTCTCTACGCATTGGTTTTCGCTAGAAAATGCACAAAAGGGCAACGCGCCATGTGATGTTCGCACTTTGTATAACATGCTCCTTTGCGCGAAAGAACGCATGTTGCGTTGTTGCAGTTCGAAGTGCGCATTATCTTTCAAGCGGTTAGCCAATTCTTCTTGCGCCGCGCGAGAGCCCCATGTGCTGTTGCGCGGTTTATTCCTGTCTTCGCGGAACGTAAGATACAAGCAGCGAGTTATAATTTCCTCCGGACGCGGAGCCGCAGCCCAAGAAGCAAAGCTGAGAGGGTGGCTCGGAAAGAAGATACCGCGCCCCGAGGGCGGCCACGGCATCAGCAGCAGGGGTCCCGCTAAATGGCATCGCACGAGAGAGGAACAGGAAACGAGCGAGCCGCCGAGCCACCCAATTCCTCGAAGTCGTGCGCAATAAATAGCGAAGCCGCCGCGAAGCGCGATTCCACGGCCGCCGCCGCCGTTTTCTGCTGCTGCCTCTGCGCTAGCGCCGCGCCATGCGCTGCCCCGCTAGAAGCGTGCAGTATTGTGGAATATAAGAACTGGGAAACAGAACCACCAACACAGTTTTAAGGATCACACCAGCGACGCTCTGGACTGAGGGTCTTGCCAGTTGTCTCGTTATTATATATCTCTTCAGATGAGATCCCATGGAATCGAAAGCGGAACGCCTGCAATATACGTTGTCGGTGTTTGTGGAGAACGTTCGTATCTTTGTGTATTGTATGCAGCGTTAAACGTCGGTTTTATGGAGCAACGTCGCTGTTCTGAGCATTAAGGTGTCGTCGGCCCTGCCAAGTCGTGGTGGTGTTGGGCGATCTCGAATCGAACAGCAGCTCTTCGCGCTTCAGAACGTTGTCGCGATTGGCCGGCGACTTGGCATGTTCTTCCGAAGAGTTTCGTAAACACAACCCGCACATTTATCTTGACGCCAGTGCCACATGTTCGAGAAGGCTGCACCGTATTAACAAGCACGAGTTTTAGAGGGAAGAAGACGAGGAGGGAGTCTAGGGCGGAGGCGGCGAGCCATGTACGGCGCCCAGCGGAGCGCGCTTGACGTCTGCGTGATCGCCCGAGCTGCGCTGTGCTACACCGGTCCACCCCTCGGTGCCGCGCAGTGGACGCTCCCAGCGCCGACGCTGCTGACTTGCGTCAGCGCGCTCTTGGGCGCATCCACTTCGGTCTCCGTGGCAAGCGTTGAGGGTGGGCCGGCAGCAGCCGCTTCTGGTGCGCGCAACGGCTGCATGGGGTGCCTGCGCTGCCGGCCTGTGTATGCACCCGTGCCGCGGAGCTTCTTGCATTCTTGGATGCCCTCTGCCCCTGCTGCATTTGCGTTGAGCTTTTTGCATGCATGATTTCCGTGTGAAATTTCGATCAGCGGAGAGACTCGATGTTCGTACGTTCACGATCGCGTTTCTGGGGCTCAGTAAAAAGCGATGTGAGAAGGCCTCAGCTAGTATTTCTTTTCCTATACCCAGCGAGATGAAACCTACAGAACCTGTTCTCAAGAAGATACAGAAAAATATTATTTGGATGCGCTTTTTTTCTGCATTGCTAATCTCAGTTCCAGACGTGCACGCAAACATGTTTCACGGTTAAACCTTGGACTTGTTGGCTGGCGCGGAGGCGGATTCGAGAAATACTGGCATCGGCATACTCAAACAGACGCTTTAATTGGCTACTCGCTAAATTAGTAGTCCTATCTTGGCTTCTTTTCAGCGTTGAGAAACTATTTGTACCGGTTGGGCCACCATCTACCTGTTTATAATTTCTTGTGTGGTGGCGTTACGTTATGTGATTGCGAGTGTATTCTCCAGGCTTGTTTCGTCTTTGTAATTCCGTAATTAAGTCTGGTTTTGTCACTTGCATATTGCGTCACTGCAGACGATGGTTGCAGTCGAAAAGAGCCTTCGGCGCTCCGTATCATGTCAACTTTCGATAGCTTTTTTTTTTTTTTTTCGCTGCTAGCGCATTTGCAAATGCGTGCCTGAAAAATCGTTTACTTTCTACTGCCGGCGTCACACGATCCAGCTGCAGGTGTCGCAGCGTTCGCAGTTGGTCCTTTTTTTCTTTGCTGAATCGTAACAATGGCTTGATGTTCATTAACGTATTGCTGACGTCAGTCAGCATAGACTAAGTTGAGTTGCTAACGCAACGATAACTCCTTGAATTGGGTTAGTGTGAGTACTTGTGTGCGTCATCAGCAGAGCTTTGTTACGAACCTCTGCTTGATTTTTTTCGCAGTGTGGTATTCGGGGCTCCGACTCCATTCAAGAACTGCTTGCGATTTTCTGTGTGTTGCTGCCTTGACGTCGCGCCGTAAGAGACAACAAGCAACTCGCAGTCTCCCTGTTTTACGGGAATGTTTCCAAACATCGCTTTTCAAATCTGTAGCCATCCGCCGTGAGAGTACCACTACACAGGAGTAATCGAATGCCTTCTGCCAACGGTGTGGTACCCAGGATACCTTATACAGCTGGCTGACTGGTTTGCGCAAGTCTTACAGCTGCAACACCGAGCATTTTCCGTGAATTCTCTTTTCGTCCGCTGTATTTGTAATATCGAAGCGTTCGGTCAGCCTTTGGCAGACTGACCGCGCACTAGCGGCGATCCGTTGTTCTGCAGGAAAGCCGAATTGACGAAACTTCAAAGCCGTGTCGTCAAGCACAATCCTGACGTCCTAGGAGCTGCAACGAATTCTTGATTCTCGCCTACAGTCTTCGAAATCTCGCTATCCAGGCTGAGATAAACCCTCTTCACGTTTATGTTATCTCTGTAACTTTATTGATTCCTTGTTCACGCAATACGAGGAGCAGCTCCGTAGGTCGTACTCGTAACCGACGTGATCAGTACACCGTGCGCAGCAGTTTTATGTCGTTGCGTTTCACGCTTTTTGCGGCGTCTTAGTTCCCCAGTTCTCGCAGTTGGGATGAGTCATCGATCCGTTCTATCGTGTATAAAAAACAAAAAAAAAGTTTCCTGCCGAACTCGTCGTCGGCACCGCCTCGTCGCTGTCGAGGCCAGCTGCGTGGCGAGGCCTCGGGCGAGTGAGGCAGATGTTGCCCGACCGGCTGGCTGCTGCTCTTCGATATACGCGTCGCGTCGAAACGGTCGCCTTGACACCGTTGCGTCGTTACCACCGCAGCCCGTGTCGCTGTAGCCGCGCAGCGAGCAGTGCGCGTGCGTGGCGCTGGCAGCCAGGCAGGCCGGTAACCCTTTTATACCCCGAAGCGCGTTGCGTGTACCGCCCCGCTCCAGCTCTGAGAGCGCCGTATTTATTCCCTGATACGCGTCACACGTTCCAAAGCGATACACTTGCCTGCCCCTTCTTTCGCTAACCTCACCATTCGAGGCCTCGACTTGCGTAACGTAAGCTTGTGCCAACGCTGGCGCAACGGTACTACATCCGTCAGCGGTGTTTTTGCGGCGATTGGCTGTTCTGTTGGTTACCACCGCGCCGCCAGTCGCCCGGGCTCCTCTTACGTCCGTGCCATGGCGTCCTCCTTTGCCTATTGTGACGCAAGCAACAGGGGTTGCCGGTGGAAACCACTGGCTTGTAGGGGCGTCTTGTTCCGGTCTGTGCAACGGCGGCGGAACCGCGATCGCCTTCGCCCCCCCCCCCCCCCCCCTTCGTTTTTTTTTTTTTTTTTTTTTGCAGATATCGTAGCGTAAGGACAAGCCAACCATGGAGACGGGCTGATTGGTTGGCTGGCTGGCTGGCTGGCGGTGCTGTAGTGAGGCAATGTATACGTTCAGTGCCTCGGTTCCTACTTCGCTCACTGTTGAGCGAAGTAGGAACCGAGGCAAGACTCTGATAGAACTCCGCTCTGCGACAAGTCTGAAAGTGCCCGGTTTCGCAGCAGACGGTTTGCGATAGGGGGCGCTAGTTTCCTCCCTGCGGGCTCTATATTTACTGTGTGCTGCGTAGATTATATGTCTATACTCCTTGTAGGAAGCCATGCACTGCACGGCCGATAATTCCATCTCGACTTTGCTACCCGCGCGCTCGTGCATTGCCTTTGTCAGGTGAGCGCACTGCACATGCTTCCGCCAATGCTCTTCTAAGGTGGCCATGCCGTCATGGTTCATACTTAGCGTGCACAGTGCTGGAGCTGTCATCAGTGTGAGTACAGGATGGAGTGGGCGCCATTAGCGCTCTACTGTGGCTACTTCATTGTAGTGAAGTCGCCCTAAAGGCACCCTGCTATATCGCGTACCATAGCTGGTAGTTTATATACGCTCTCTGGACTCGTCTGCTTAGAGATCGCAGTTCGACCCGCTGCATTGCAAGTGTTCGTCCACATCCGTTTAACAGTCTTCATCGTTCAGACAAACAGCGTGGGAAAGCCGTTCGGCTGAACGACTGCGTTCTTCCACTGTGTGCTTAATTGTTGTTCATGTCCTGCCTGAACGCTGTGGAAGACAGCGCGTTGCGACTTTTTTCCTGCCTGTCGAGAACGCAAGCCCAGAACTGGATACAGCCCTCTGGCTTCTCCCTCCAGTAACTGACCATTGCTGGAGCAGATTGTGGTTTCCAAATACGGAACAGCGTTCACCGTATAACAGGCGGCAACTACGTAACGTCTATGAGACTCGAACGACGATAAGCGTTTCTCGGAAGGGAATCTGCTGAGCGCGCCTCCAGAGCAGTTTGTAGCTTTGATGTCCACGTCTTTCCTGCAGTTGCTCCCCTTGAATAAGTCGTATATCTTCTTTCCCGAGGAAGAGCGTTACCGGCTCGGTGTGTGATCGGAATGAAACCCGAGAATAGTTATCGGAGCAAACCTAACTCACTGGCCGTCTGCGAAACCGGTCGTGCACGTCCCAGATGCGTTGCGGTGTGCCGCGCACGCACTTGAACGTATACCGCTTGGTAGCCCCTCTTGTCTCCGACGAAGCACCGAGAAGGGCAACAAGTTCTAGCTTCCCTGCGAGGCCCTACGCCGTCGCTTGTTCTCCTCCTTCTCGTCTACATCGAAATGCACGCGGGCCTGTTTTCCTCGCCGCTTTTTAAAGCTTTGTTCCTATATTCATGTCTTTTTTTTTCACGCTGACGCGAGAAATGGCGCTCGTGAGACGGTCACTTTTCGCGAGGCGGCAGCGGCAGCACTGTTTTTCAGTTGGCCGGTGCGCCAGTGCCCGGACGCAAGCCACCGAAGAGAGGTGGAGGGGTGGTCTTTCGTGGAGGAGAATCATCACTCGCGGAGCGGGAGATGATGTTTTCCATAGTTTTCACTCTCCTCGGGCAAAAAGATGAGAATAAGAATATTAGATGGCTGGAGGCGGAGTCGGGGGGCAGGCAGTGCATAGTGGGTAGTGTGTGTAGGCCTCTTTCGTTGCGATCTGTGCGGCGCGCTCCGCTGCCTCTGTTGTTGTCCCCGACTTCTTGCGAAAAACAACCCGTGCAGGAACTTAGCTCGCCGTTGTTGAGTCGGGGGTGGTGAAGGGGGTCTGTCCCCCCCTCCCCTCCTTCTCCGCATCCGAGTACTGAGCTCTCTTTCTCTCTCTCTCTCTGCACGCACCGATGGCCGGCGCTTTTTATTCTTCGTTTTCCTGCGCTGTGCGCGCGTTGTATATAGTGCGCGTGTGCTGTGCGCGGGGCTCGTTCCGCTCGACGTAACGCGTTCGTGTCGCTCCGGCCAGCGCTGTTTGTGTAGTTGGTTCATTCTTGCTGCCGCTTTGTGCGCTGGCCCCTGGCTGTGCTGCCGGCCGTTGCATGAGCGCTCGCTCGTTCGCAGCGGCCGCGGGCTAGCCCCGTCTGACGTGGCGGTCCTCCGTTCGCTCCCTTGCCTCGACAGGCTGGGCGGCTGGCGCTAGCCGGCAGGCTCGGCTGGCTGGCCTGTCCGCAGTCTACTCAAGCCGCCGGGCTGCATATCTCCGTCCTGTCTTGCTTACTTGCCAGCCAGCCTGCCTGCCCGCTCGCCTAGTTTGGACCGACGCGCGCTGCTCGGCCCCTGTTCTTGCGGCGTGTTATGTAGCGTCTACCCGGAGTGGAAGTCACTCGTTGCCGATGTGTGGGCTCGATCGTGAAACATTGGGGGCTGTATTTTCAGGCTATTGGGACTGCGAAAGGGGGCGTTGAGCTAGCAGTAATTACGCCGAAAGCACCTGCGTTTTGTAGGCTTTAGTGGATATGCTGTAAAAGCGTAGCTCTTCTGCTTTGTAGCCGTCGGCTCTGTGTGAGTAGCGGTGCATCCGTGAGAGGAAGTAGCTTCGTGCCAAGTTGCGAGGCGCTTCCTTCCCACAAGAACCATCTCTGGCGCGAAACGGGCCGCGATTCCCGTTCCTGTCGAGTCTAGTGAGACCTGGGCAGTGCGCATCTGTGCCGGTTGCGCGCTCTGATGCCACCGTCTTCGTGCATGCGAGTCGCAACTTCCTACGCACGAGCTTGCGTGCTCCATCGGGATCATCCTCGCTGCTGCTGCAGCAGAACCGAACAGTGCTCCTAGACGGTGCAGAAGTGTGGGGAAAACAGACGACGTTGGTGATACTTGTCCTCTGCTTTATTGCTTCACTGCAAGACTGTTTATAAGTGCGGGAAAGAGCGGACGAAGCTGGTGATACTGGTCTGTTTCTTCTACCATATATGCGGTGTTCAAAACGAGGTGGCCATGACGTGTTTCCGGCCCCTGTAGTTGCTTCTGGTTCTTGCCGTACCCTAAACGCATGACCTCCGAGATCAGCATCCGTTACTCCGAGGGAAGCGCCGCTGGGGGTGCGATTTGGACACTACTGTTGTATCACTGCAAGGTGGTGCTGAAGGATGGAAGAGAACAGACAGAACTGCCGATACCTGTCCTCGTTTGCATTCTAGCCTAGTGTTCCACTGCAGACGGCGCAGAAGGGTAGGAAAGGAACAGATGACTCTGGCGATACCCTGTCTTCTGTCCCTTTCTACCCCAGTTCTCCAGTGCTGCATCATATACGAGAACACTACGGGAACACTGTGCTATCTATCCTTGTGGCGTATCCGGTAGCTTCGTTTAACTCTTCACCACGTACGATCGAATTAGCCCGGCTCAACACTGTCGCTGCTGCAGCGGAGGCCGTCTCCTCCGTGCACTGGCAGAGCTCCTTCGCAGTCGCCTCTTCTTCTTCCTCGCTTGCTGCCGCGAGGCGGGCTGGTTGTTGGCCCCCGCGGTCTGGCCAGACGACTTCGTGGAAGTCGGGTCACGCGCCGAGTACGCCAGCACACGAAGGGGGAAGGAGGGGGGTTGCTGCCGCGAGGCCGTGTCCGCCCGAAAAGAAGAAAATGACGCCAGCCACCCGCCCCGCTGCATGGGAAGAAGCGCTGGCAGCTTTCAGTGGGGGGCCGCCGCGTTCGCGAAGAGGCTGGCGTCCCGCATGCGCCTGTCTGTAAGCTGCGTCCTCAGAACTGCAAGTCGAGCGCAGGCGCTGGTTCAGAGCAGGGCTATCTTGGGATATCTTGGTAGTGTTGAATACTTTGTTGCAGGCCGGTCGCTGACCGAGTTCGTGACGCTGTTTCTCTTGTAGGTGTAGTTTAGGAATGTGTTGTTTGCCTGCTACTTGGCCTATCACGATTGAACGTGTGTGCTCGGGCGCATGGCAGTCACAAACCGTTGGCGCGTAGTCATCATCATCAGCCTAGATTGTATGTCCACTGCAGGACGAAGGCCTCTCCCTGCCTCTCCCTGGCGCGCAGTATACGAACTCCAATGCTTCTGCAACGCCGAAATTGCAGCAAGCGATACCATTGAGCAGTGATCATGAAACCGTTTTTTACTACTACTACTACTACTACTACTACTACTACTACTACTACTACTACTACTACTACTACTACTACTACTACTGTACACTTGATCATTAGAACGTCCCCCACCCTGACGTATGCTACTTGATATCCTACTTAAGTAAACAAGCAGTGTTCTGAGTTTTAGGCATATGCCACTGGAGGCTGCTTTTAGAGGGAAACGCTATGCTCCCAGCTATCACTGCGAATCGCGCGCACCGTATTAACTTCGTACGCGTGGGTGTATTCGTGCGTGCGTGTCGATATCAAAAGCAATCTTTTTGTCAATCCAGCCCTCGCTTTCTAACGCTACGCCGTCGTCGGAGAGGCAAATCAAAAGCATATGAGCCCTGCAGTCTGCGAGCACCCACACTACTGCAAAATCTGTCTTGTGGCGGCAGCAGCCACTCGCCCCGGGGCGATCCCCTTGCGTGCACCAAGCCCACGCATAGTTTTTGCCGAGCCCTTCCACTCTGACGCGCGTCATTAATCTAGTCGCATCGTCCTACAGCGGCGAAGAGCAGCAAATATGCCTGCAGCACCGATTACTTTAATGACGTACATCGTTTTTACTGCTGTTGGTATATAACTGCAGCGCCTACTGCCATAGCAGCCGACCCGCTATCTTGCTCCGATCCCGCCTCTCTTTCTCTTGATGCTGCAGTGTTGAGTCCTTAAAAACATGGCCGGGAGGAGCTGGCCGTCTGGCTGCTCCCTTTTCCTTCTCATCCTCGCGTTAATGTGCAGTGCACGATGCACTGCGCCCAGGGTGGCCTCTCGGCTTTCCTTGGCTGGCTGCTCGGTTTGCAACATTTTACCTTCTGGCTGCGCGATCAGTCCAGGCTCACTCGCGTCGGCAATCTGTTTCGCGAGGTGGGTGAATCCTCGCCGATTGCGGCGTTCTCGGCGGGGAGTCGTTAAGCCGTTCCCGACCGCGCGCTCTCACGATAACACCCGCCTGCAGCGAAGTCCTGTCGGTGAATAAATAGCGCGCGATATTAAACGTGGTAGCGATGTACCCATGCATCACCGCACAGCTGTTTTCGTCAACCGGCATTGCTGTTTCGAAGCGGCAAGTGATCGGTTTTCACTACCTCGTGCAAATCACTTTAGTACTTGAATGACAACGTCTTATAAGTCATAAAAAGACAAAAGTTCAGATCAAGATAGAGGCCTTAAGTGATTAACTGTGGGACGAATTAAGGCAAGCCTTTTGTGACGTAATGTTGGTTCAGGCAACATTCCTTGTTCGGCCATGTCTAATCACAACGTCTTGTAAGAGCAAGGGCATTCTGAGTGTCCGTTCTCATTGTTTAGTCTGGCCAGGTGCACCTAAGTAAACGCTTCGGTACGCTGGTAACTTCTGCAGTTGAAGGGACTCTTCACCACATTATTAAGTCAAAACAGAGCAGTAGATTCCCCCTCTCAAGAATTTAAATAGTTTACATTTACCGAGAAGCAACTTTCGTGCGCAAGTGTGTCTTGGACCGAGACAGACGCGGGAGAAGGCGGCCCAAGGCAGTGCGCTTAATTCCTGCACCTGAACCTCGTGGCGTCATCACACGCGGTGTCGTTAGCACGTCAGCGCACGCGCCGTATCGACGAACGCGAACTTCACTTCGATTTTCTCACGTTAATAAGACACTTTTCTCCCACCGAAACGTCGTAGAAAAATAGTTGCGAATGGGTGTAATCTGCCAGTCGAATATGATTTATTGCTTGTTACGTCATGTCACGATTTATCCGTGTTACGTCATGCACTCTGAATAAACTTTCCCTGTAGGCGGTGTTGCTATGTTGGACGTCCTGCTTTGGGATATTGCGTCGTTGGACTTGGGAGGAACAATTAAAAGTGCCTTTTCGGTGCCTAGATAACTTGTCATCGTTCCGCGCTGCGTACGCTTGGCAGCGTTCCATCTCGTAGTCGCACACTTTCTGCTGCTGCTCTGCGTCATCTCGCGTTCTGCGACGTTAGGTTTGTTTACTAACCCGACGGAAGCGAAGAGGAAGTAGCTGTGCACGGGCAACGCGGTTTTGTCGGTTATGAGGGGACTCCCCTCGCGGTTTTACGTTCATACATGAGAACGTTTCGTCCGCTCGGTTGAGCAAAGTTCGTCGAATGGAGGTGTCCTACTGCAACAACATTTTTGTTTGCTTGTTTGTTTTCGCAAAGTTGTCGCTTGCGAAACTCCGTGGGATCATCGCGTTTGCGTGTAGTTTAATATTTTCCCCCGTCTTGGTTTAAGTGGGTCTTGATTCAGGGCCTGCTTTCGCATCGGCGCAGGGCGAATTTCACGCACGCCGCTTAGGGCTTTTTATGTGACTGAGAATTCGAACGGCTGGCTCTTCGCTTCAACGGGCACAACGTTGTTTCTTTGCAGCACATTTATTGAACTATCATGTCAGTACGTACATTTGGACTACAACTACGACCACCAGTACTGTGTGGTATAGCCCAAGGGTCTCAACATCGTGTGTGAAGCGTATGGCCGTAACCATCGCGTAGAGCGTCATGTGAGCCGCGTTGCGCCCGTTGCTTGATAGAGAGTCGATACGCTGAGATTCGACCAATTTGAACAAGGAGTGGTTAAGTAACGTTAACAATGACCACGCAGGCCGAGTATTTGCGTCTGTGTCGATCGTCTTTCCACGCCATGCGACGTTTTATTTCTTTGTGCGTAACTGAATTCTTGTTCGCGTGCCGTTCGTGTCGCAATGACATTTACTAACGTTGTTTTGTGTACTGTGGGCGTTCACAGGGCGCTTATACTGCTTCTGGCGTGATGTGAGTGCCCTACACGATTACGCTGCCCGCTTACTATGCGCAATTTATCTGCTATCAAAATTACTTTCTCGTCATTGTGTAGCCAGGTCGATTTTTGCTGGTGCAATTCGGTTTCTGCGTGTTATCCTCGAACGTGCCACTTAATGTTTGTTTTCTCCTATCTCGCAGGTGAGTGTGTGTACCCTGCGGAGGATTACTATAGTGTGGATACGTACCCCTGGTGTTCTTCTTCGGCTCGAACCGGTATTGTGACTGTTTTTGTGATCCCGTTGTTCTTGGCGGACTGCTGCTCTTGTCTGTGATGTATCGGAGCCAGCGCAGTTTCTACGGCGCTGCGCACAGCGCGCCTTCGGGTCGCTTGTGTGCCGTCAAGTTCAATGAACATTGGATTGATGTTGCCGTTGTTGCCTGTGTGCCCTGTGATCCGCTTGCTGCGGTGCTGTGCGTCGCCGGCGCAGCTGTGGTGTGTGTGTTTGTGTGTGTGCACGCGCGCATCTGTGTTGGCTCTTTATGCGCGCGAGTGTTCAAAACATTGTGCTCCTCGTAGGAACTGCGTGTCGACGGCGAGATTGTTACTTCGTGATCATTGTGACAGGATGTACATTGCTGACGTATATATATATAACCCTCTGTGACGCCCGTTCCACTTGTGACTTGACTGCTAACGGAAGAGGGCGGTGATGACGAAAATGCAAATTTCTTTTATGAGGCACTGTCACGAGTTGCTTTGTCAGGGCTTTTGTGTTCACATTGTGGCGCGTGTTTCGCCGCGAGTGCTGATTGAGTGCCTTTCCGTTCTATGTTACTTATTTATTTTGTCGCGTGAGAGAGTATAAGTGTGCGTAAAAGGGAGTTCCAGTTGTTGGGCCCTTTCGTCACAAAAGTCTCGTCGTTAGCACGCGCTCGTTATGACGGTCGAGGAAAGTGAAGCCCGATCTTGTGTTACGGCGACATCAGCACAGCTGTCGCGACGCGTCGAAATAGTTTAATAACGACTCGCCGTGGCTGCGACGCCGGCGCAGAAAGAGCTCGATACTTTGTTTCTTCCTTGGCGCGCGTGCTCACAACCTGCGTGCGCAATAACAAGATTCATGCGCGATCACCTATGAAAGGAGTATCGCCGACGTGCCGTCTGGCGCGCGACCTCTTTCCGTGATCTGCCTTCGTTCGTCATCTATCGTTCTCCGATTGCACCTATTATCGGCTCGCGCATTTAGTACGCTTTCTCTTTTCTCTCTCTCTCTCGCCTAGGTGCGCATATGTTTCAGTGTGTTTACGCGTTGCCGTGACATCGCTTCCTCGTGGCGGCGTCGCCCTTCGGTATACGGCGGGTTCGCGCACGCGGCGTTGCGCCAGCAAATGTGTCGCAAGGCGTGCGGAGCTTGTGGAAAAAAAAAAAAAAAAGAAAAGAAAAAAAAAAACAGGAAGTTTTGGTTTATGGTTAGGGTGGGGGGGAGGGGGGGAGGAAGAGAAAAGGGTGCGTTGTTGCAGCCATCTGGCGCCTCATTCCTCCCCCTTTATGCCAGACCGGCCAGATACCCCCCACCCCCTTTCCTCCCCTTTCTGCTTGTGTCGTTGCGCCTTTGCCTTATTTGCGGTCCTCGCCTAAGCTCACGCGCTCGCTCGCCTCTTGTCTCCAACCCTTCCTGCCGTTCCTCGCGTCGGCGCTATTCAGCGTCGAAGAAAGGGGCCACGCGACGCTGCTCTCGTTTTGTTCGCCCCCCGCCTCTCTCCTGACGTTGCTGCTGCTGCTGCTGCTGCTGCACAGTGAACGCAAGGGCGCACGCATGCACGCATGCATTTGTGTGTGTGTGTGTGTGTGTGTGTGTGTGTGTGTGTGTGTGTGTGTGTGTGTGTGTCGACGCACCGGCGTTTGTTCAGACCATTGCTGGATGGAGCGGGCACAGCCATTGATTCCATGTCCCCTCTTTCTCTCTCTCTCTCTCGACCTCGGCTCTTTTACACAGGGTCCTCTCTCTCTTCCACTCAGCTTTGCGCATTGCGGAGGGGAGTGGGGGGGCTGGGGAGGGTAGCGGCACACCGGAAACTGCGCTTCCACTGTTGTAGGATGTCGGGACGCATAGGGAGAGATAGAGAGAGAACAAGAGCGGGATTGCGGGGAGGGCTGGACGGCGGGCATTCATTGCAGCTGGCCCACGGCCGCCAGCCCCGGCAGCGGCAGTTGGCGGCGGCCCCTGCGCTTGCTTGCCTGCCTGGCCCGCGTCGTTGCTGTGCCAGCGGCTGCGGCCGGCACAGTTTCTTTTACGAGCAGGCGCGAGTGCAGGAGACCCTGTTTATTTATGCGCGCGCGCGCGAGCGTGCTGCCAGCCAGGCCGAGTGTTCTTTGAGCGCTTCGGTCAGAGTGGTATTTTAGAACTAAACGTGAACAAGCGCTCTCTCTCGCCCCCTTGCCGTCTTCCCTTGCTTTGCCTCGCGTAGGTCGGCGCGTAGTGTGTGTGTATCTGGAGTACTCGTGACGTATTACATATATATGCCCCCCCCCCCCCCCTCAAAAAGAAAGCGGCAGCTCGTTTTTTTTTTTTCTCCTTCAATTTCTTCATGGCCCGCCGGTTAGTGTGATGAGGAGAAAGAAAAAAAAAAGAAAATACACCGTGATGCGATTAACTCTTGTACGTCCTGGGCAGAACAATCCTGGCGCAGCGCTAGCAGAATCCTGATCCTCGGTCAGCGCTATCGTTTGCGCGCTCACTGAGCCGCGAACGCTTAAGCGGCGTCCCTTCGTCACCTTGGTGAGCTGACCCATTAGTATATTAATCTACTCTCGCCGTCTCCGGCGAGCGTTGGGGCTCCCTGCTTTCTCCGTTTATTTTTATTTCTTCTTTGTTTTGTCGGTGTTGCCGGCAGTGCGTCCGATCAGGCACGGTCACAGATTACAGCACCTAACCCTGTTGCTAGCCGTGGAAATCCGAGCGAACGGCCCTGTTGCCGGGGCCCCCGTATCCTATCGGGGTTATGGTAAGCGGACTCCGCCGGTGCCTATTATCCGGTGTGACGCGCGCGCTGTGTGCCGTTTTCCGGACAAGGGCCTGCCTGTTGGACTGCGCAAGCCGGCCTTTGTTTAGACAAATGGCGGCTGCAGCCTTTTCGCCACCAGCACGCGCGGCCCCAGCGTATGAAAGTACGTTCGTGCGTGTGGTTCACGCAAGCGCACGGCCTCCGCTTAGCTTGCCTGCTGCATGCAGCTAGCGGCAGAGAACAACGGCAGCAGCGGCTCCGAGGTCTTTTGGTATATGGCCACGGCCGGCTGCAGGCTGGAAATAACGACGACACGTCGGTCGACCCGACCCCCCTCGGCGTGGCTATAGTCTCTCGCGCGCTGCTGGTCTAGCCTTGCCGTCGATCGAGGAAACGAAGACGAGGGGGTAAAGCAAACAAGCGTGCCCCCTCTAAACACAGCCGCTTGATGTTTTTCTTTTTACATGCTTATCTATATACACGATATACCCTTTCCTGCATGCTTTCTTTACCACCAGCAAGAGCGTTCTGCAAGCAAGCCATTCTTTGCAGCTGGGCTGTCCTAAAAGAGAGAGAAACTGTGGAGGTGGTGGTACAGGGCAGGACTTATTTCTTTTCTTTTCTTTTTTTTTTTTTGTTATTGGCAGCGATGTTGCTTTGTTTATTATCTTTTCGCGGCGCGGGAAGGCTTCTTTTCTTTCTACCCCTCGGTCTTGCGAATATTACTTTCACGCGACAGGGCAGGAGGAGGGCTCTGCGACGTTTCTCCGACTCTGTCGTCGTTCAAGAAAGCGCCTCGTGTTGTCGGCTGTTTTTGTGTGCGCGACGCAAGCGCTCGTTATTCCCGTTCTGCGCGGCCCTCTTGCTCCGGTTCCCGTTCCTACGCGATCCTTGGCCTCCCTCGGGACGGGGCCGACGACGATATTGGCGCAGCGTTGCGCCCCGTTGGAGCAAGCGGCAGCTGCGATGCCAATCTTCCAGCGGGTGGCATTGCGCGCACTCTTTCTGAATTTAGCCGGTGACGGGGTCGTCTCCTCATCTTGCTGGGGCCGCCCCCTCTCG
The DNA here is from genome assembly GCF_013339745.2 of Dermacentor silvarum. NCBI lineage: Eukaryota > Metazoa > Arthropoda > Arachnida > Ixodida > Ixodidae > Dermacentor > Dermacentor silvarum. Next base: position 214,327,105 of record NC_051156.1, on the reverse strand, counting down.
CACGCAGGTGTACGATGGCGTTAGGAGAACGGCGAGGATTACACGATCGCCCGGGAACATGCGAGTCGTGCTCGTAAACGCCGCGTAAGAAGCGTGCTTGTCTTTTCATGCTACTCGCTGTTAGATAGGAAAGCACCCAGACCTTGGGCGGTAATGGGAGGTCTTGTGTACGGCATACCTGCCTCGCAAACGCACGCACAACCAACTAAGCAAGAGAAGAAAGCCCAGCGTTGTTTTCCTAGCGCGAAAGCAACGCTGCGAGAGGACTACAATGTACTCGTGATTGGTGGACATTCGTGAGGCCGTGTGACCCTAGCCGGTGTACGTGTTCCACTAGACAGTCGGGAAATGTCTCGCACGAAACAGTTAGGGAGTCTTTCCACACACTTTTTTCGTTTGCTCTCCGTGACGCCAGCTCTGCTTTCCAAGAAGCTGCAGTGTTGTAGTGAGGGGGACGCTGCTTTTACTCTGTCCTCCGTGGATGAACGATGGGTCGGTTATTGGGTCATGTATTCCTTCTCCTAAATTTTGAGGTGAAACGTATCGAGTAAACAGCTCTTTGTCAGCGAAGAAATGGCTGCGTCTTCTGCAGAGCTCTTCAGGGCGCTTGGTTGGTCTCGCGTGTGGCAGACAAGCCCTAGCCTGCCTTCTGCCATAGTGGTACTGCTTTGCGCATACGTCCTCCATAATGTCCAGTTTGCTCCACACAGTATCTTCACATTGTGTCCTTCGTGCGTATCATACTTAACACGATGCCGCCGTGCTTTACTGAAAAAAAAAAAAAAAAGAGCAAGCGCTCTCGTCTCGCCCTTAACCTCTACGCGGTTGCTTAGCGAGTCGGTGCGCAGAAGCAGTGGCACTCCGGTGCGTCACGTGCAGCGGTGCAAGCAAGGACTGGCCGTGCGCTTCGGACGCCGCCGCGGTTTCCCTTTGTGTAGTTCGAGCAGTCCGTGGAAAGGGAGGAAGAACCCTTTGCCGGACCGACTGGTAGCCGACTTGCGCGCTCGCCTGACGGAGGTACACATGCACACACCAACTGCGAGCACAAACGATGGCGCCGGCGTGTACGGCGACTCGTTCCCACAGATCTGAGGGACCGCGCTCTAGCACGTTTCCGGGAAGGCGAGCCACGCGGCTTCCTTCGCCGCCGTCGCTGCCATGCGGCGGCGACGTAGTCGTCCGCGGTGCACTGTTTCGTGTCCCGTCGTCTTTTGTCTTTCGCAGTGGCGTAGGGACACTGGAGAAGCGGTGCGGATGTTGGCGCACTCTACTACGCGTTGTCTTGCAACCTGCGCTGCTCTTTTTGCATCGCCGCCGTGCGGGCTGCTTCCCAATGTGTGGGGCCTGTAGCCTGGAAGAATCCCGAGCTGCTCTTCTGGGTTGTCTTACATCCGGCAGCGCTTTGTCTTCTCTCGCATCCTGCCTTGTCTTTGTGCGTCGTCGCCGGGATAGAATGGTGGGTGTACACGTATAGCCTCGAAGAAGGAGCCGGACAGACAGACACGCGGAGCTCTTCTATAGGCTGTTCTGGGCGACATTCGGGATAGTGCCGATCTCTTCTTGCACACTACGTCGTTGTGACGCCATGTTATTGCGCCGTTGACCGACTGTGGGATAGAGCGGCAGTCGCCGACCGGGTAGGACGCTGCAGGGAACGTGCCGAACTCGTCTAGGTTTTCAGCCATACTGTGGTGTCGTCTTTTAGCACCCGATCGTGCTGCCTTTGTTCTCCGCGTTTGCGGCGCTGTCTCTGCGGGTACAGGGCGCCGCGGTGCGTTCGTGGGACCGAGAGACGCGAGCCCAGGATCTTCTGGGTTTTCTGTGACATCCGGTGGCGTCGTGTTCTCGTATTCTGCCTCTGCGCCGCCGCCGCCTGCTGCCTGCGCGTCGCTGTCTGGCGTTAGCCTCGAACGCGGATCGCATGCTCGTAGAGACGTGCCGAGCTTTGCTAGGCTTTCTTTCTCGCGTCTGGTAGTTGATGTTAGAGTGACGTGCAGAACTCACGCTCTTTTCGCGCGCTCCCAGCATCCGGTAATTCTCTTCAGTTCGCGATGGCCATTCGACATTTCCAGCGGACGGAATAATGTCGCTTACGAATGGCTGATTCCACCTCTTGGTAAGCTGCTCTTTTCGGCATGCTCCTTAGTCCTTTTATTATTATTTTTTTTCTGGCTGTTTTACAAGTAACAAGACTTCCGAGATGCTCGACGCGGAGCCACGTCGAGCATCTCTGAGGCGCCGTTGCATTGAGTTTCACTTGTCGGAAGCTGGAGAAGTCACGTACGTTCATTGTAAACAGTTTAGTCGTACCTAAGTTCGTGTAGTGTCTGCGTGTCTGCTTTACATCCAGCGCCGGCTGGGGTCGTATTTCACGTCGTCAGTCGTCTGGAGGGCGGTGGTTTAGCAGTAACAGCACAATTGTACAAGTAGTACGTCTGGAGATAACGATGTACGCCATTGGTGTCGTTGCGCTGCCAAGGGGGGCTGTGCGCGAACTCGTTTGTCGGCGTTAAAGAAAAAAGAAAGTTCACCTTTGCCGTGTGTGGAATTACACATTTATCCTTTTATTTTCATGTTTTCTATCATTTCTTAAGTTCCTAAGGCCTTATATAGGGTCTTAGCATCAATTCTTCACGGCCTATGCCTTGTATCAATTTGCGTCGACTCTTTTAGAGCCGAAATTCTTCGAGGGCGTACTTCACCTTTTTTTACGCTGTGAGGTGGTATCTCTGGCGAACAAAAGAAGCCCGAAGGCTTAAATCTGACTAGACCATTGCGCCACGCAGGCGGAAACCGCGCCCAACTTAAGTGGCCGAGGCAGCGCCCGGAATAAAGATCCGTCTTCTTATTCTTACTCCATGCATAACCTTTCCTCCAGGATGCCGAATGGGCCCATTGAGCGAATGAATGGTGCTTGCGTATTACAGAGAATCGGAGGACCAGTAAGTAAACAACTAAGAAAGTCAAAGAACCACCTCACGGTGCTAGCAGTCTCGGGTGCTCCGAAATTGAGCCGTGCTTCGAAGGAGAGAGAAAGACTCCGCTTTTTATGATTGTCACGCTTTGGTGCCTTCTGTGACGGACTACGTCTCGTGGTTTCCCGCTTCCTCTATCGTGGTTCGTCTGGCGTTTTCTCTCGTAGCGTAACTGGCCGGCTGCCTTTGTTGTTTTCTTTCTCCGAGACCGAATAGCTCTTGTCACGTGGTGCCTATAGCGGCTCGGAGTCACGCTGTCTCCACTCCACGATCAGGCGAAAAGTGCTTCGATGATACACGCTGAAGTCGGCATGTGGGGTAGTATTGATGTCGGGACGTATCGCCGGGCTAGAATTCTTCCGTGGATTAATTTGATGAGCGTTTCTCGAGTTACGGTCCTCGCGCCCTAATGTGTGTCGCAGTGTTTAAGGGAGTTCGCGCAAAGCGGTACAAAGAGCCACCGTTGACGAGAATCGTCTATCGCAAGAATGAGCAGTTCTATTATTAAGATGACTATTAAGTAGGCGAGACACTTTCTTCCCCAATCTCTTCGCATCAGATTGATTCAAGAGGAGATTGATGTCGGACCGGATTCTCGAGTTCGACTGCGTTCAGACCACGGGACTGGGCGAGAGCAGATTCAGTTCCAGCATGCGATGCAACATGTGCTACCACGAATCGTGCTTTCAGGCTGGCCTCTCTCTCTCTGGAAGCAGTGGATGTAAGATATGAATGGGCTGGGGATACGGCATATGAATGTATCCTGGGTGATTATACGCGCAAACGCCACCTATATACGTCGAAAAATACGGCTGCTTGGTGCTCGAGTATTACCGCTATCGTCGGCAGCTGCATCGTCAGCCGTTTTCTTTCTTTTTTTGAATCATGACCCCGATTGGCAGTTATCACGACAAGTACGTGGAGGCCCTTCGACAGCGGCCTGTCACGGCGGCACCGTCGTGGTGATGCGGCGTATTACTGTGTTTACTCCCTTCATTGGCTGCTGCCGGCTACGAAGCCGGCACACGCGCCGTGCACTTTGTTGGCTCGCTGTCAAGACGCGAAGTAGCGACTGCCCCGTGTTATTTTTCTCGGGGCGGGCGTGCTGGAAGGTCGCCGGCGTCCCGGGATCCGTCTGCTAGCTGCGCGTCGATGATAGGCAGCAGACGACGAGGTTCCTGCGGTGGCCTGCCGAGCGAAGCTAGGCATTTTGTATCTCTCCTCCATCACATGACCGATTTCCGGGCAGTTTTCTGCGCTGCTAGTGTTTTGTGTGTGCGCGCGGCGGAGCGGAACGATAATGGTTGGCGTGGCTGGGACTGGTGGAAGCGCGCAGCTCGCGTAGGAGGACGTGGTTTTGTGTTAGGGCTGCGGCCCCTACGGCGGCGCCACTGGCGCGAAGTCGCGTGATGCGGCGGCGACGTCACTGCGAATGGGCGGATGAGGTGGTGTGACCCGAGCTGTGCAGACTCGGCCCGCAGCAGACTGCGAATCGGTGCTGTTTGTGCTACCCCGTTCACTGGCAGTCGTTGTGATTGAATCCGCGGATTCAATGTATTGATGAACGATAGCTGGGAATGCTGGCCAGGAATTTAATGGACGTCAATACACAGTGAATAGGTAATTAGACATATTTATATCGGTACGTACTAAATAGCCAATCGACGAGCTGTTTGCATCCGGATCCCTATGTATTGGTTAACGCGAGAAGGTTGTAGTTAGGAGCGTTGGGTCAGTGCGTGTTGTCCGAGTTACGCTCGTCCGGTTCAGTTAGTTATCGAAACACTGCAAATATGCTAGAAACGGTCCTGGGTTATTGAGGTTCCCGAGAATTCCTGTAAATGCTCGTCTGAATACTTCATACTCGTACTATATATACTCGAGAGGCTGACTTGGACACACGTTGAGAGTCTCGCCAATCCGCCCCTCCATGTTGTCTCTCTCAATATCTGCGTGGCGGTAATGAATTCGCTCCCATGAGGATGTTCGGGAGACACTCGCACCACGCGCGGTACACAGTGTGAGCACAGATGCGGCCAGAAGGTCTGTCCGCAGTATACGAAGTCTTCATTAAAATAAATATGTTGGTACAATTTGTCTAGCATTCTTGAGAATCAGAATCACAGGTGGAAAGCAAATTGTGCTTTGAATTGCGGAAGTAACCGTTTGTGTGGTCGGCCTTGATGAAAGCCCGGAAACGGTGATGGAAACGAGCATATATTTATGCGGTTGCAGGGTTACAGATAACTGCATCGCTTCATACGGTGGGCGTAAACTGTTCCGGAATAGGCATAGTGTATATTGTCTTTAGAGGGCACGATGTCTCGAGCGAACGCCGCTGTTTTCTCGCCTTGTTCCGAGAGCGGCCGTTCATGTTCTGTGCGTTATGCCGCAGGAGAGCAGCTTAAGGCCATTCAAACGACTAGCGCAAGTCAGCTGGCCGAAAGGTATACAAGCCATTCTTCGGCCGTTCGGTCTCCACGCTTGTGCTCCACGGATTGACGTGTCGCTCGTCAAGGACGTTCCCTGTTTTGCGATGCGCGGAAAGTGTTATTACGTTATCCCGCCTGTATAGTTGTATGGCCTGGCCCGTCGATTATATCGCCGAATCGTCTGCGCCTATTATTATTGCCTTTCACCGGCGCCCTGTTTTCCACGTAGGGACGCGTAATCTGTAATCCCCCTCTTTCCTCAGACCCACCCCCATTCTTCTGTTGTTCCCTTCGCCGACGGGATCGGGAGACGCTGATACAGGACCGCGCGGCCTTGTGTGCGAAGCCGTACTACCGCCCTTCCCGACATCATTCGCGGCAATAACGATGACTCGGGTTTCTTCTCGAATTCCATCTCGAATTCCAGCCGTACGTGCGCGCGTGCCTTATTTCGCTGCTGGTTTCAGAACGCTCGCATTCCTGACTGGCAGAGGAAACGAACGCAATGATGCAGAAGCGGTATTCTCGGTGGATATTTTTCGGGGCGGTGATCAGTGATCACCTTCGCGATATTTCGCGCGGCTGAATCATTCATTACATGCGTTGGTCGCAGAGCTTGCGAAGCATATTTTGATTGTCTATCCGCTCTCATGGTTCTTTTCAAAACATTTTTTTTTCTTCTAGTCGATAGTAGGAGGGGTGTATGCTTTTCCCAGACGCTTGAGTCGTCTTGCTCAGCGGGGGGCTGCTGCTGCACCCAGCCCATGGGGGATCGCTGCGAACTGATTGCATCGCGTGGCACGTGGAGTCCCCTGTAAGGCCGACGATAGCGCGCTTGTAAAGAGAAACAGTAAGAAAGAAAACAAAAATGGACAAAGTTACCCGCTTGTGAGAGAGATAGGATGCATTGGCCTCTGGGAAAGAAGGCCGCTTCGCGGACTTTGGTAAAGTGTTGGATGTCGTGGCCCTACGGGCGAGCCAATTAACCGGGCTTGTTCAATTTGGCTCGGGTGGCGAAAGCCGTGCGGCAGGAGGAGCGACCGGGCGCCTCTCTGGTTTTCATCTACGCAGTCTTACGAGCGCATTGCCTCCTGCGGCGCCTCTCCCCCACTTCCCCGTTTTATCTCCTTCCCCTCTCTCTTTCCTCGCCCGTGGAAATCCTAACTTTGCTGGAGGCCATTCTGTCCTTATACGGCTTCGATTGCTCGCGTCGTCGTAAGCTGGCCAGCTCGACTACGGTAGGCCTTACTTGCCTTCCCGGACTTCAAGCATGTTGTTCGATGGCGGTTCTTGCGTGTAGTAGTAGTTCGAAATTTTATTAAAGGCTTAAGTGGGTGGAGAAAGCTGCTCTCGCTTCTTCACCCGCCACCGAGTAGAGACGCCTTAGTCCAGAAGTCCAGCAGCAGTCACCGCCCGTCGCGTCTGCTTAACCAACCGTAGCTGCTCTTCATAGCAAGCTCTAGCTGGACATTGCTTCTTCCCACTAGTCTAGGGTAAGATGTGTAACATAGACGTTAAATTGTGTTAACCCATAGCCTCCTATCTATGGTTAACCCTATGCCTAGTTGCGACTCGCGTGGCGAAATGCATGGAGGAAGTGAATGCGTAAATTCCGGCTAAGATTCCGCGCCGAGATCAGGGAGGTGTTCTGTAAAAGTCCACCTATAGTGGACATGCCCATTTCGTCTGCTGCTGAAGTTCTGATTGACTGGGCTGGGGTGCGCTTTGTTAGCCTGCGCCACAGTCAATGAGCACTTCAGCAGCAGACGAAATAGACATGTATGTCCACTAGGTGGACTCTTACAGAATACCTCCGCAGAATGCTCATCTACGTGTCTGAAAGTTGTAGGATCGCTTGTATTGCCATCTGGTCCATGCGCCGCTTTTTGCCGGTCGGTGCTCCAGCACGTAGGCCGACCGTGTGGCCTGTTCCTTGTCTGCTAAGTCACGCGTGCCACTTGCGTTAGAAACGGTGCATCTTGGTCAGGTCTTTGCAGCAATGTATGACGTATTGGAGATATGCAAAGCCTCGCTTACTACTCAGTTTGTGATCGAACTCAGTCAGCTTACCACTGTTTTGAAAGTCACAAAAGGCCTTCACGCCAACACAACGTTTTACGATCTTGCTCGGGAGGTATTGGTGGTGGGCTAGTGGTTGGCCATTGTCATGATCGTGCTATTCACTATCTATGCCTCAACAACTGCGCTGCCGTTGAAATGTTAATGGTCTCCGCTCATTTCGCTGTTATCCCGCTGTCCTGAGCCCCGAACAGTTTCCCGCCACCGCGGACTCCCCTGTACGTCGTCGTATTTCCCAAGTCCAGCGCTCGTTCGCATTGGCGCCAGCCTGAAATGGCCTGTCGTCCATCCTCCAACGAAGGAAACTTGGAAACACGAAGATGGCATGTGTGTGTGTGTGTGTGTGTGTGCGTGCGCGCGCACGTATTAACTACGGCGGCTGAAGCGGTGATCCGTAGTGCTTGCGAGCCGCCTTTAGAGCGCCACCTGCTTCTTCCTTATTATTTCTTTTCTCCACTGGCTGCTCCGCTCGTATATACGACATCGTTTTCTCCTCCTGCTACCGCGGCGCCGTATTTGGGGAAGTTCCAAATGTGGGCATCCAGGCCTCGCGGCACAGATCGATACGCGAAGCCCGCTGACGCGAGCGCGCGCTCGATTCCGCCGCCTCTGCTGCATCAGCCCCTCCGCACCCCCTTTTTCCTCCCCAGCCGCGGTACAATGGTCGGGCCGTGCGTAATAGGAACGGCAACAAGAAAGATAGAGGGGGGGGGGGGGGGGGACCCGGCGCAATCATAATACGAGAGGGAAAGAAAGGCCGGAGGGGGGGTGGGGGGAAGCTGCCAAGCCAGCCGTGCCTGCTTCTCTCGTGTCGCCGCCGCTGGGGCCTGCAGCAGGGCTGCCTCGCTCCCTTGTGGCTGCTGAGAGAGTGCGGGGAAGGGGGCCAATGTACAGGGCGCTGGAGGTGACCTCTACGGCGGCGCGGAGGAGGAACGTGCCGCGCTGAGCTCCTGGCGCGACCGAGCGATCGCGCGCGCGGGTCGATGGAGCGCCTGCCAGGCTTCGCCGCCCTCCCTGCTCCGGCTGCCTATCTCTCGCTAGCGCCTGGAGCAAAGTGGGCCGTGCCCATTGTGCGTCTCCGAGGGGTGGCCGCCTGGCGAGACGGTGCTGCTGATGCCTTCTGCGTTGCTTGCAGCGGGAAGGCTTGGCGTGTGTGTATGTGTTCGTGTTGCCCCGGCTCCTCGGGGATTCTGTATGTGCAGCAGAGCGAAGAGCTTGAGCGTCGTGTTCGTTTAGTTTGCTAGCCAGCTCCTGGCTGTTACAAAAGTTTTCGGGGAGCTAGCCCTGCGTTGGGCCGAGCAGCAGTCGGCCCCCGCCCGTGACCGCTCATCTCTGTGGCGGAGTAAAGTTTGTTGCGAGAGTTTGAGGCAGTAGGTTTCGTTAACTGCCGCCGCCTCGTATGGATACGGGTGTGAGGTAGTCGAGACAGTCTCGTTGTTTTTGCTCGAGCAAGCATAACAGGCTTGTGCGGTGCGGGCTTTCCTGTACAACAGCAGGATAGTGTTATATGTGCGAAAAAAAAAATAAAGCACGAATGAATAAACATTGCGCATTCAAACAACGTTCTCTGTTAGACACTTGCATGGTTTGTATTTTGTGTCTATGGTAAATGCGGCCTTCAACTAGTGCCAATGATGCCCAAATGAAACTTTGCTGACGACATAAATGCGCTCCTGTCTTGTGTTCCATAACGTTGAACCCCGGGAGGTTGTGCCACGCGATGTTTTCGCCAAGTGTCGGTGCATTTTTGACCGACCTATCAGCAAACCACCAGTCCGTTCTATTACTCGGAGATCTCGTGCTGGTTTTGCGTTTCGTCCAAGGTGTATGATAGGGTTATTTTATTACGTTCTGGTCTGTCCTCGCAGCCTGTCTTTAACCTCAGTGTCTCGTGCGCTTGTGCCTCATATGCGTTCTTACGGAACACTTTGTCTGAACACTCCATACATACATTTACATTGACGTATATCCTATGTATACGTTGTCATTGTCATGCTCGTAGCAGCTGGTCCGAGCATTGCAGTCTAGAGGTGTGATCCCCACTCGTAAGTCTGAACGCGAACGCGGCAGTTGGGCCCTGTCTGCTACATAACATGTATTGGCAGAATTCGCTCAGCTTCTACCATGGGTGTTGGAACTGCAGCGCTGCCAAGCTGACCGTCTTCAGCCTAGGCTTGGCATATCGCTGCCTTTGATGCGTAAATCACACGCGGGTTACGACGTTTAGGTGCAGTGTTGTGGGTGGCACGCTGCCTCCTTTATTATTATTATTATTTCTTTTTTTTTTTTCCCCGCTGCGGTGGGCAGACGAGAATCGGCTGACCCGCGCAACATACGGACCGTCCCGTTGCACGGAAGGAACTTGTTTGCGTAATCCGCGAGCTGTGACGGGCAAACGGAAGAGCTAGGTCCACCGTTCTATGTATTTTCTTTCTTATCCTCGTCCTCGTTCACGGAGTCCTCGTTGTACGTAGGAGCCCGCTCGGCGCACTAGCGGTAGGGTCCGTGGGCGTAGGCTGCTGCTGCTCCAAGGCATCGCAGCTGAGTCTTAGGTCCGGAAAAAAAAAAAAAAAAAAAAAAAAAAAAAGAACCGCGCGTCTGTGCGGGGCTGCTGTGTCCTGGCGTTAGTTGGCTCGTGTGCGCCGGCGCTGCTTGCGGGCCAGTGTTGAAACAGCCGCGGCGGCGGCTCTCGCTGGATGGCTGGCAGGCCTCTTTTATTTGCGTGCGGCTGTTGCGTGAACTCGGGCGTGCTGTTTGACGGGCCCCGTGCGTGCCTGCAAGCTGTGCGCCGTGCCTGGGCTGGCTGCCTGCCTGCCAGCCTTCAGGAAAGGGTCCCTCGTTCCTTCTGTGTTTTTTTGGCTGTCGCACTCGCGCTTGAAGACTCCCGTCTGCCGTAGGTATACGGTTGCGGCTGTGCATACCTCGGCATTGTGTGCAAAGCTGCGGCCTGCCTTCGGGGTATGGCCGCGTATAGTGCGTGCGACCCCGCCTAGTTTGTACGTTCGTTCCCAGGTGCTCACTACAACGCTACGCTGGTTCTGTCCGTCAGAATGTGTCCGGGGCGCACGCCCGTCACGTCAGTGTGTGCACCGCTCACTCCCTTCGTCCTGCAGAAGGGATATGTCGCATCACGTCTACTGTATCCGAGTGAATGCGCTGTACGCGCCTAGTACTCCGCTGAGCCTGAAGGCTAAAATAGCCCTCTGTGTGAAATCGTAATCATACTCATGACGTTTGTGTTTTTCATGGACGGGTCTTCGAAGTCCCTGCAGTCTCTCTCTCTCTGTTCGAGGCGGTTTGATTGCTTCCTGACGAAGAACCGTCGAGAATGTGCTTGCTGGAATTATTGCTTCCCGTCACCGGCCAGCAGCGGGGTCTATGAACGGTGTCATGCGGGCTAATCTCTTCAGTTTGAAACAGTCATGCAAAAACCAATAAGGGACTTTGGTTTGATCTTGTGAACGTCAATACACGAGAGGGTTTCTTTCTTTTTCTTCTTCTTTCTCATGAAACACATCGGGAGCGAAACCGTGATTTTCCGAGCTCGCTACGCCAAGTGCAAATGTGCAGGAGATTGCAAATTTGTTAACACCGGCTTCTTCTTGTATGTGTACACTCAGAAGCTGTACAGCCGCCGGGCTTATTCATGTCGGCGGCGGGCAAATGGTTTGCGCCACGAAACGACGCACCTTGACAGAGCGAGCGTTGTTCACTCAACACTACAAACGTATACTATAACTAGTACGTCCGACCCAGACAGTGTATTAAGCGGTTGCATGCGAGTTCCGAGCGCTCGCAAGTACACCGCTACGTGTGGCACTTGGCCCGTTCGACAGTGTTCAAGGATGCCTGGACGCAGATATGCCGCTTCAGGCAGTCCCAACGACGAACCCATGTCTGCTGGCCGTGTATGTGTGCGTGTTTGGGGCAGGTGGGGGTGTGCTTCTCTGCAGCTGCGTGCGGTGTAGTTCGCAAACCCTCCAGTGAAACTTTACCGTCAACGTAGCAGGGGTCGTCGGTACGAACGCTCGCTGCACTTTGGCCGCACCCGGGCGATCGGAAACAGCGCAGCTTTGTGCGCGTTTATATAGAAGCGATCCCCACCTTCTTTGCACGCACACACGCATGTGCGTGCTGTCCGCTCGCACTCTGCATCGAGCCCTCCACGTCGCCGTATAATGGAGGCAGCCTAATTGTGCTGCCGCGTAGCTCCAAGAAGTAAACATAAGCGGCGCACTTTCTCCGCGTCAGGGGCAGGGTCCGTCCGTTTCAGCTAATGTCCAATTCTCGCCTGTCCGCCCTAATGGAAGGGCGCGCGCGCGAGGGAGAGCCCCGGAGCGAGGTGGTAGCTGACCCGTGTCCGAACGGCCGGCAAATGCGCCGAGTAACGGGGAGAGAACAACAGCCAAGCTGGGAGCTGCTGCTGCTGCTGTATTTTCGGCCTCTGCCCGTGTGGGATGGGCTGGGCCCGAGCGCTTCGCGCCGTTCTGGGGAGGGAGCCACGTACTTGGAACGCGCAGGCCGCGCCCGTATCGCCGGCGCCGCCGTAGCAACGCCGCACGTTGCTGCTGCTGCTGCAGTGCGATCAAAGTGTCCAATATCATTACCGGGGCTCTTCAGAGATGGGCTGAGCGGGCAACCGGCTACGGGCTCCGCCGTCTTGCAATCCCTTCTCCGCCTGCGGGGGTAGCCGACCCTCCCCCCATATGCCTACCTTTCTTCTGTCCTTCCGGCTAATGGTGGCGCACGTTATGCAATACCTACGGGGCACGAGAGAGAAAGAGTGAGGGCGCTTCATATCGAGGCTTAGTGCCAGAAGCCCGGCGGCGGTTCTCGGCATTCTGCGGTGCACACGAGCCCCGGGATTTTCTCGACGGGGGTGCGGCTCGCCCGAGGCCTTCTCGCTCGCTTCCGAGCCCTCCTTTCATCCCCGCTGCTCGTGCCATTTCGCCTCAGGCGAGGTCGCTGACCTCCTCGGGCCTCGCACTCCTCGTGATCGCGCTGCAGTAACGCGCGGCCTCGTCGGCGGCGAGCGTGACGCTTGGCTGCTGGCTGGCTGGCCGGCTCGGCTGCTTGTTGCGAGATTTCTCTCCCCCCGCCTTGGGCGCACAGCGCCAGTCTCTCTTCCTGTTTTCATCTTTTTAAAATTTCATTTGCTCTCCAAATTCCGGGGCTTGCTTGCAGTGTTGGCCGAGAATTCCGCCCTATCGCGGCGTCCTAAGCGGCGCGGTCGGGGCTCGGCGCCAGACTCGGCGAAGGGCGCCCAAACTTTCCATTCCCGACGCAGGAAAATGTGGCCGGAAATGACGGCGTTTCTGCGGTTATTTAAAGACGTCGTGGTTTTGGGTAACTTCGGACAGATTTAGATCAGCGGGGGTGCGCGTTCCGCCGTGAAACGACATTCTCTTTTTCCTTGTCCCTCTCTCTTTCTCACCTCTTTTCCTTCGCTCTAGCCTCTAGGTGCTGCTACTGCTGACCGGCGTTCATGTGCCAGCTTCGAGCTGGTCAGCTACTGTACGGTCAGCAGGCCCCCTTTGTTTCTTGCCTGCGACACTAGGTTTGCCGTGTGCGCGCTCTAATATTTTCTTACGGCGCGAAGAACTTGAAACGGCTACTTATTCGCTGCCGCGGTAGTTTGTTTTCTTAGCCGTGTGACGCGTGTCGTACTTTTGTCAGCGTTCATTCGGACGGTCCCTGTGAACCGGCGTTGCTGCTTATTGTCATGTGAAAGCTGCGTCACGATTACCTTAGGTTTCAGTATATGATAGTGTCGCATACAGTGAGCGACTGACAGCCGCGCAATGTTCACCTGCTAGGCTCTTGTCAGACTCGACTCGTTTTCGACCACCCGCAGCGGTGGCTGAGTGACGATGGCTCACTGCTGCTGAGCACGGGAGGTTGCGGGTTCGATTCTCTTCGGCTGTGGCCGTGTGCCTAAGTGGGTGAAATGCGAAGGGTCAAAAAGAATCGGAAGCCCTCCGCTACTGTATGTTTCGTTGGCGCAGCATTATAATCTGGAATGTTAAGCCCAATCCGATCGATCAGTCCAGTCAGTCAACCTGATATGAGGTTGACTGACATTATGTAGTGTCCTTAGAGCTAGCTGCACGATGCGCGTTGTTATCGGCACATGGGGCATTGCCTTGTTATACACACTAAAATGTATTGCATGGTCGTTTGGTATGGTTTCCTCCTCTCCTTTTCCCCGTATATTCCCATCCCTTTATCCCTGTGGTGAAGTAGCAGACCTGAGACACGCTCCTCCGTGATTTAATGTGCCCCTCCGATGTTGAGCACTGTGGAGTGTGTCTAAAGCTCCCCTTTCTCTCTCTGCTTGTGGGCGGCTTCCGGTGATATATATTTCGCGTCAGATTTAGCCCAATGTGTGCAACCGATGGAGCCCTGCGCACGTCAACTGCTTCGAAGTCTCTTCGCGGCGGCCACGATGCGCCCCCCAGATGCTCTTGACCCGCGCACAGATTGTGTGGCGGCTACGCGTTCTTCTTGCACGGCCTGACACACGCATGCGTTGGTCGTTCTTTTTTTTTTTCTTCGGCGTCGTGATGGGCCCGAACGAGGAAAGGGGACGAGAAATGAGCGCGACTAGGATGTCGTTGAACCCGCGCGTTTCTTTCTTCGCTTGTGCCTGCCGGCGGCAAGACAACCTGGTCGCGAGCGCGTCCCGACCCGTTATCTAACTGCGGGGCGTCGGCCGATGTGTATATATATATACCTATACACGCACGCACGCACGCCACCTACCGCGGACGCCGACACTTTCGCCACCGCGTGCGCGAGTTGGAGAATGTGGCTGCTTGCTGCCTTTGGTGTGGCCAGTCCAACCCTTTTCTTGGTGGAATAGAAGGAAGGGGGGGGGGGGGGGGATGCCTATGCGTTCTTTCTTTTGCGTTCTGAATGACTGAAAGCCAGTTGCAGACGAATTTGATAGATTAGCCACAGATTCAAGGGGAGGTTGGAGGAAGGGCTAGCCAACGCTCTCGGGAGTTTGAAGTATGGGAGGGCCCAAAGTTAGGGTCCACGTATTGTTCGGCCACTCTTTGACTGAATGAAGCTGTTCACGGGACTTCGTGCTTGTGAAGTGTGCTAAGTGAAATCGAATCAACACTAACGGGGAGTGCAAGTCACGCCATGTGTAAAGTCCGTCGTGTCGTCGAGTCGTGTGTTGTTGACTTGAGACTAGAGCAGGCATAGAAAGTGCGACCACGTCTCTGATTGCTGCTGGTGTAGAATGAGAAGGCTAAATCTGGCCACGAAGTAGAGCATAAAGCGCGTGCAACGGTTTCTGACATGTTATCGGATAGAGCAGCTGTGTGCACCCCATGTGAGGCGTCTGTCCTCTGCGAACAACAACAACCGCAGTCTGTCAACATCTGACAATGGTATCTGCTGTTGGCAAAAAAGACACAATCTGCTGTTTGCTGTTGACGCTATCTGTTTTGGGAAGATCTAAACTATCCAAAGACATTGACGATAGGGAGGGCACACTTCAGTTCACGGTGACCGGTCAGTGAAGCATTCCTGTATCAGGTTCGATGGCTAAGATTGCTTGGTTCGTCGCCTTGAGATATGTTTACTGTGGAATCTGAGCACAGTTTGCAAGGGGCTACACTTTGCAAGCAGCGTGTTGTGGTGTACTTCTGCGTGTGGTTCTGGTTTTCGCGTTCATCGTGCCCAGGTCGCAAGAGTGCCCTGTTTCTTATATGTCGTATAGCCACAAAGTAAGCTTTCCTTCCTTTTAGTTCATTATATTGCGTACCACAGGCGACAGATTAGGCTTGGAAATGTTAATCGCATACGCTCGTTAATTAATGTGATAGTAATGAGTGGATGGCCAAATCACCTTCTATGTGGGTCTCTCTCTCTCTCTCAGGGAACTCGAGTCTGTGTGCTGAACCCGTTCTTTCCGTTATACACCGACCGTCGTTTGTAAGGCCAGCTCATCATCCTCGGTATTTCACCCCTATAATTACTGCGAAGAAAAGCAAAACATTGCGCACCACTGGGATTCTAACTCGTGCTTTTGCGGCAGCAATATGCAGTTGAAAGCTGGGGATGCATTAACCACCGATTTACCGCACTACATTGGCGCTTGGTAATTTTGGCGAAGTCTCGCGCTCCAAACACCGACTCTTCGGAGTGGTGTCTGTACAAGCATTTCGGAAGCCGTGACAGGCAGTGATTGCTGCATAGGCGTTGTCTGCATCGCATAGAAGTTGCTGAGAAGATGGTGATGTCCGCTGTGAGAGCCTGCTGCTGTCATAGCGAGTTCAGAGCCAGAGAAATTACTGGTCTTCCGTTTTGTGCGTGCGTGTGTGTAATTTTGGGTTACTCCTGTGACAATTTTGCGTTTTTTGACGACTTGCGGGGTGAAAGCTGGCGCCTCACGCCTTCGCTGTGTTTCGACGTCGCTTCTTAAGCCGCATTCTCCATCGATCACTCTTGGTAATATCTCTCTAACTGAGCGTTGATTGGCTGAGACAGCTGGGAGCATGGTGCGATGAGGGGAATGGCGCAGTCTCCCAACGAACCTTTATTTTTCTCGAGTGCGTGTTGATAAAAAGATAGCCGTGGATTCAGCGAGGCGCTTTACGATGGACGTTGCATCACGGGGGAGTGAAACTCTCAGCGAAAGTGATAGATCGAGATTGGCGCCTCAGTTCCCACGGTGATCCTTCACTCCACTTTCGCTCGAGGCTGCACTTTTCACACTCGAGTCGTGAGAGCAGGTGTGGAGGAGCGGTTGGGTGGCTTGTCGACTTGAACCCGAGTGCGTGCGTTTAACAGAGGAAGCGCCAAATACGTGTGTTGAAGAAAGAAGATTGCACTGTTCCCTTTGAACATGTTCCCCCCACTAATTGGCCCGACTTCAAACCGTTTGCATATTTCAAACGAATGCTCATAGATATTGTGTCTACAGTCGGCATGAAAAGTTTACGGACAACAAGACTTTAGAGAACATTGAACTGAATTATGGGGTTTTACGTGCCAAAACCACGATTTGATTATGAGGCACGCCGTAGTGGGGGGATTCCGGAATAATTTTGACCTCCAGGGGATGTTTAATGAGCCCCCAATGCACGGGACACGGGTGTTCTTGCATTTCGCCTCCATCGAAATGCGGCCGCCGCGTCCGGGATTTGATCCCGCGGGCCGCGACCACGTGTTTAGCAGCGCAGCACCATAGCCCCTAAGCCACCGCGGCGTGTTAGAAAACATTGAATTAGTAAGGAAATTGCGACCGCAGCCAGTAAAAACCATACAACACTACGTTGTTCGCATATCTGGCTATAGGAGGAGGAGGAGAAAGGTAAGGCAGAGAGAGGTCAACCAGACGCACGTCCGATTTGCTACCCTACACGGGGGAAGGGGGTTTAAAGGGATCGGCCTGGACAGCCGAATGTGCGTGCCCGGCTTGAGGAAACATTCAGCTTTTTCTCGGATTCCACGGTCCTCAAGCTTTCTGGCGCTCACTGTATACGCGTAGCAGTGATGAGTGTTTCGATAATTCTGGCACGACGGCTGGGATTCTTGCTTTCCACGTTCGGTCGTCACCGGATCGCGGTCGGCGCGCGGCCGAAATCGCGAAGCGCGGGTCCACGTCCTCTGCGCCTGTGCTGTATACGCTGTTTAGGTGCGTGACGAGGTCTGGCACTGACTGATTCGCAAGATTGCGTTTCTTGTTCGTGCGCCTGTGTATCGTCGTCATCTCTCTCTGACGTGCGCGGCGGAAGCGCGACCGTGCGGGGAGAGTGGTGGTTGTGCGTCTGCGGGGTGTGCGCCACGTGTCCCGTCCCGGCTGGCCGAGCGCGCCGTGCGTGACGCGGGTGCCTAATGAGCGCGGCGGCCTCTCTGGGCGTCGCAGCACCCCGGCGAGAGCGTCGTCGGCTGGCGTGTGGCTCCCGTACTTTCCGCGAACCTTCTCTTCGCTGGCTTCGTTCGTTCGCTGCGCTCGCTGTTGTCTCGCTCGGCGAGTAGTGAGTGGATGGTGCCGCATGTTTTTTTGCGTCGTATCTCCGGCAGCCGTGTGCTCCTCTTTCCTCCACGCCGCGTTGTCGCAACGGCTGCTGCGTTGCCGCTGCGGAGTACGAAGTCGCGAGTTCGATTGCTTTGCTGGGCGAAGGGCTTTTGTCGTCGCGGCCCTTCTCCGCTATGTAGGCTGTGTTGTCTCGGCGACTGCGACGTGCCACGCTTCTGAGCAGAAGGTCGCGAATTCGATTGTCTAGATCAACGAGTGAGTGGTGTACCGTGTGTTTTAAGCGCCGTCTGGGGGCAACTATATACCTGCCGTAGGATGCCTCAGCGGGTTATGACGCGCCGCTGCTGAGCGCGGTTTCGATTCCCGGCCTGGGCGACCGAATACGCGATAGCAGGCATGCGTGGATAGATTTTGGTGCGCCTTAAGAGCGCCCGGTAAACTAGATTTAAATTATAGCTCATTCACCACTGGCGTCTGTCTATACCGTAGAATACGCCACGAACACTTTTGTCCATTCTAAAGAGGTGTAGTTACTTTTAGTGTTCTGTGAACAGTCGGATCGCAGAATTTGTGGGCAGGTTATATAGACTGATCACCGCGATATATAGAGGGAATTCGCATTAAGGAATCCACGTCAAAAGGCTTAATTAAAGAATAAAATAAAAGACAGCGCGATCAATTGGAGCTGTAGGGCGAAGTTTAGAGAAATCCATGTAGCCTCCGCCAATCACGTGCTGCGGGCTCCTACCACCAGGTATCCCTCTAAGTATTCATTGTGTGAAACTACGCAAGGATCGTTTGATTTCCTGGAATTCGAGGACCTGCGATCAGATACCGGCGTCCTCCTCCGTTTTCTTCCCGCTCACGTCCGCATGCGTATGCGCACGGACAACGTCAAGACGTGTGTCTCCGAACTTGCATGTGCCCCAGTGGGCGTACACCACGCGCTCTCCGAGCGCGGAGGACAATGTTATCGCGGCGGGGTGACGTGTCTATCGCGCTGGCGCTGCTTTGGCATCACGTTCTGTGGCGAAATATCAATCGCTCTTCCGAGAAGGCGTCGACGCTTTATCGGGGGCTCATGTCGTGGTCCGACGCGTCCGGGACTCTTTGAAGAGCCTGGTGGACTCCAATAGAGATAGCGCGGCGAGTCCGTCGCGGCACCGGCGATAACGCGTCTCGTCTCGGGAATGTGTCCGCACGCCTCTGTGAGGAGGCCAGAGGTCGCCCCGTGTCTCGCACGATATGCACGAGTGTGAGAACAGTTTATGTTCGCCAGTCTGCGACTCCTATGCGTGGCATGTTCAGTATATTATTCTAAGGGCCGCACGACTTCAGTGAGTGCACGAACGCGCATGTCAATTTAGGGTTCCGTGTATCCTCAGTGCAGTACAATTGGGAAGAAATCCAAGGGACCTCAAAGAGCTTTTCGCGGCAGAAGTGAGAGTTCTTCAAGCGAAGTGTGTACATGTAGAGAGGGCATCGCGCCGGCGTTGCGTCACGCTGTCCGCACTGTCACGTGGTTTTCAGGCCGAGGAGATTATCGGCTAAGTAACATTGATATGGTACAGTTGCTGAATGCTTCGGAGGATCGCGCGTTTCAGAAATTCTGCGGTTTCGTGCAGCAGCTTGCTATCGGCGCGTTCAATTCGTTGTGTTAGGTCATAACCGTGGTGTTCTCAGTGTACCTTACCGAGTGATAGTTTATTGCACCTTACTAAACTGCCTCTCGTGTCTGACGGTAGTAGCATCTTGCCTTCTCGTCTCGTAGCGAAGTGGCAACGCTATAGACAAACGCGCAATTTCGCATTTGAGAGACGTTTTTACAGCGTCTGCGAGAGTATAAACATGGCTTCAAACAACGTGCTGCTATCAACTGTCTAAAAGTGAAGTTGCAAGTTTCGCTGCGTGAGTCACCGTTGCTAAGCGACACTTTATACGGCAGACGCGCTGTGGAGTTAGTTCAGTGCCGTGGTATTGTATGGGAACCGGCCAGCACAAAAACAACACACGGTTAAAAAAGATTGTTTTCGAAATCACACAGAACGAGTGCACCCAGTGTACGTGCGAGCTTTGCGAGTGGATCCGTTTCGTTCTACGCCCATCTAAATAATTAAGTTCGCCTCGTTATACGCAACGCGCTCGTGCAAGCCACGGGCGGCGTCCCCTCTCCCATTGCGACCGCTGGCTGTCGATCCTCTCGCACGCCTTGCAGCTGCCACGCGGTGCTTCTGTGTACGCCGCACGTCCCGAGTTTTACACGTGCATGCACACCATCGTTGGCCGTTATTCGGGGGCTCTCCCTGTATCACCCACTTACCCTTACCGCAGTGAGGAGTAGCAGGCTAGAGACACGCTCTCCTGGCCGACCTCTCCTCCTTTCTCGTCATTAAAACCTCCTCCTCTTTTCTGAGTGCTTGATTTGTCCGTTTGGCAGTGCCTGGCGTTCGTCCACGAAAACACCCGGGCAAGGAAAACAAATAAAGAATAAATTTTATTACCTAAAGGATGGCACTTACTACAAAAAAGATAGGAACGGAAAAAGGCTTTGAGGGAGGGGTATTTTTCTTAGTCACCCTATGCGGATTTAGCTTCCATGGCGAATGGAACTCTCGTTTATCGGTTGCAGTGGCAATCGAACCCACGATACAGCGCGGCGATAGAGTGTGTATACTTCGAACGGTGTACTCCGGCACGCGCTCGCCGCTACAAACTCACGCACGTGCGTCGATGAGAAAAAACGTCGCGTGATGCGCTGCGCTGTCTTTGGCGTATACGCTAGCCCAGTGTGCGTACGTTGTGCATCGCCTCTGTTTTCTTCGTAACAACCCTGTCGGCGCGCGAAGCGTCGTGGTCGCTCGTGCGTGCAGTGGTCGTCGGCGCGCCTCGGTGAGCAGACTTGCGCTTGTAACACCGCTCTATCTCACAGAGCGCAAGGCCGACCGCATCCTCGTCGCACGCACTTCGAGACAGCGCATGCGCAGATGGAGCTGTTGCACGCTGACGAACCCGGATGCACTTACGATACTCGCCCTTTTCTGTACGTGTCTAGGAAGAAAAAAAAAAAAAAAACCGACCGTGCGATTGTTTGTTCCACTGTATCGCCTTTCCCCGCAATCATGTCGCATTGAACGAATGGAGCTGGCAGCCGTACTTTTTGATGTTAAGCGGTTTCCACTCCACGGTCGGTTCAACGGAGAGAGCAAGAGCGAATGTCTTGGAAGGGGCCCGTTGCTTCGCCGCGGTCGCTGTTATTATTAGCTCGCTATTCAAACGTGTATATTAGGTTAGCGCCAGCTGCAGCGTCTCGAGAACGGCAGCGCTCGAAACGCTCACAACGAAGAGAGAAGGTATGCGAACAAGGTGCTTCTTGCTTCTCCTTTCGTCCCGTGTGCTTCAAGCGCTGCCATTTTCAAGATGCAGTACCAACTATATAGCCCGCCAGACTATATCCCAGAACGCAGTAGTTGTACGGCTAGATTAAGAGGGAGCGTGGACTACTACTAAGTTGCTGGTCTCGTTACGTGGCCAGAGTAGCCAGAGCGGCTAATGCACACACGCCACGCCCCAAAATGTGTCGCGGCTCTGCTTTGGGCAGTGCTGTCCACAACTGGGCGTCCAGGGGAGAACGAGCAGGACGACGTCTGAGTGGATTACGTGGTCGCCGCCCAGTGGACTGCCAGAATTACTACTATACCGCACGCGGACGTGCCATTGCCTCGAGTACCGGGGAGGGAGCGGAAAGGGTGGCGCAAGCCCTGCACCACGGCGCGCGGCCCGTCCGTCGCTCGCCAGTCGAGGAGGCTGTGTCACGTCGGCGCTTCCCTCCTGTCCGGCGGCCGTGTTAATTGCCGGACGTTATTAACGAGCGCTCGTGGCTGGCTGCCGCGTGCCTTACTACTTGCTCGTTGCCTCGGTAATGTCGCGCGCGCAGGAGCAGAAAATGGCGGCGGCAGGCAGCGGCCCTCCATGATCGATGTGCGCGTAATGGAAGCCAAGTGCTCGTCGTCGTTGTGCGCAGCCCCCCCCCCCCCCCCCCCCCCCTTTTCACGTTGCATGCTAATAACGCGAATGTGGGGCCTTGCTCGCTCGTGCGGCAGTTTTTGTGCCAGATGAGCGCCTGGCGCCGTCGTGGTGACCCTCGACCCCATCGCGACGCCATAGACTTAATTGCGTGGCTCGGTGGCGGCGTGTTCGCACGTTGGCCGGCACTCTGCCATGCCGCGGTGGTGGTGTTCAGAGAGAAAAACGTCGTTTTGTGGAGGCTGCCACTCGCTGGCATGGGGTGTGGTAACTGTATACCTCGTCGCGTATCGCGAAGCTCGCTTCTTTATCTCCCAGAAGTGACACCGCATATTTCCCGTTGTTCCTTCGATAAGCTTACAGGGGGCAAATCCTTCGTTTCTCAAACGTGTGATGTCCGTGCGTCTGTCTTGAGTCCCGAACGTGTGGGTGGGACCGTGCTTTTGCCCTAGCGCACCGTAATTCAGTGGCAGGCAACGCGGACGTGACCCGACGCGTCCGGCGCCTCGTCCCAAGGGAGGTAAGACCGTAATCGTGCAGGGGATTTGGCCTCGCTGAAATTGCGACGCGAGGAGATGGTGGGGGCGACAAGTAGCCTATACGGCAAGCTCTTTTCTGCTCTCTAAGAGTGTTTCTGTTGCTGCTTTCATACGCCCAACGCAGCGGGACCAGTGTCGCTGGATTGCGCGTCTCAAAGTCCAACGTCGTAGCTCTGTTTCTCGCTGGGACGCCTTCGCCGGCCTTATCTCTGGCGCGTGCCCGCCTTCCTCTAAGGCCTTCCTGCGCCGTTAGTCTTATCGTTGCAAGCACGCCGATTCCCGAGGAGGCTGCTGCGTCTCGGCGAGCGCGGAACATCCTACAGCGTCGCCATTGCCACGAGGCAGGCAGTGCAGATTATACAACCCAGAGCCGCGCGACTCTTGCCTGGTGGCCCGCTACACCAAGCAGCTAGCAGCAAATGCTGCAAGAATTTGCATCACAACCATATGCGGGGAGACCTGTGGGTAGGTGAGGCTTCACTAGAAGTGGAAACTGTGCGATTTAGTATATGTTGTCCATAGTTAAAGAAGAAGAAGAAAACAGCGCGAACAGCAGAAGACAGAGAAAGAGAAACCAACAGCCCTCGTCCTGTCTTTCCCTTGTCTTCTGGGCAGCCTTCAGTCTATACCCGTAGGCTCTGCACCTCTTGGCAGCTTTAGATTAGATGCGAGCGCAATACGGCTTCTTACGGCAGGAGCTAGCACGGCGAGCCTTTTTTTCATCAACCAGGGACGTGCGCCAACAGTAGCGTTAGAGCTCGAGTTCGCTCCTCTCCTCTCTCGGCCAGTTTTGCTTCTTTCGGACTCCACGGGGCGGCCGTTTCTCTCTCTCTTTCTTGTAGCTTTAACATTTCGCGAAGCTCTCAAGTTTAGTCCGTAAACACACAAAGCAGCAAGCACTCTCCGGCGCCAAAGACGACAAAAGCAGCGCAGGCCAAGCTCGGTTGCAGAAGCAGGGAGGAGTGGTTATACGTGCTTCGGCTGGCTGCGTGTGGTACGACAAACAGCGCGTGGGCGGCGGCCGCGCCGCTGCCGTTTGCCAGCGAGAACCGGGGCGCGCAGGCTGCAGGTGCGGTAAAGCCTTTTGTCTCTGGCCGCCAGAGCGGTGCCTGCAGCGGCGGCGATTAGCCGTAATCCCCGGGGCCTTGCGCACAACAGCGCTGCGGGCCGTTCCGTGCCGTTTCTCTACTTTTTTTTTTCCTCGCCTGTGCAGAGGACGAAGAGGACACTCTTGCGCTGCCGGCGGCTCGCTCTAGGTCTTCTGATCTTTGTTTTGCCCCGCTCCCCTTCCTCCCCCCCTCGTCCGTCCCCGTTCTCGGGTTTCGTGAATAAAGAAAGGCAGGCGCACGCGCCCTTTCGTTTGTATTACGCCGGACGAATGGTCTGTCCTCCCCACGGGCACGCGCTTTCTTTTACATTCCGCGCGCCCATTTCTTGTTTCGCTTTGCTGTCCCTATCTCCCATTCATCCTGCGTTTCGGGAGCCCTTTCCCCCTTCGCTTCACCGCGCGAGTGCTTCATCCCCCGGCTTGCGTAATGGCGGTGTACATTGGAAGAGGATCTCCTCCGAGCCTGGGCGGAAAGCGAGGCTTCGCAGGAAGACGAGGGGAGGCGCGAGGATCAAGGGGAGGTGGAGGGGGGCTTCTATTCTTCGCGCTCGGACGCGGCTGTCGTAACACACGAGCGCCCGGCGGCATGCATTTTTACCTCTTTCCCCATATCCCTCCTTCCCTTTTCGTTCCCTAGCCGCGTCCTGTCGGGTTCCCATTTCGCCAAAAGCTCATCGTCCGTCCGTCGCTCGGAGGGGAACACTCCCCTCCTTCCCCGCCACCCTTCCAAAGCGCGCACACCACCGGAAGGATTGACGTCGACGTGAGAGCGGGATCGGTGGGGGAAAGGGGTTGATATGGGAATACACGGCCCCGGCTCTTCCGAAGCAAAGCGGCTTCGACGACGAGCGGGCCTCGGTTGCCGCGGCAACCGTTGCCAGGCGGCGCGCAGGCGCGCCGCTGGCTTGGCCCCCTGATGGGCTGCTCTGCGCTGCCATTGGTCGCCGTCGGGCGGGGATTGTTCGTTTGTTGTTTCCCCATTCGCCGGTTTTTGTGTCCACGTGCACGTGCGCGCCGCCGTCGACGCCGCCGGCGGGATCGCGAGAAAATGGAGCCGGAGACGGATGGTGAAGGAATGGGACTTTGGGTCCCCACCGTGTCCGTTTCTCGCTGTTGCACGCAGGCTGGCCCAGAATCGGAGATGCGTGCAGCGCGGCGGACGCCTCAGCTGAAGTCAGCGCGCCGTCCGTGTGATAACATTCCTTGTAGAGTTCGAACGCCTCTGTCGTGGCTTCGTCTCATCGGGATGTGAAAACTTTCCTGCATCTAGAAGTTACATATACAACCTCTCGGGCGATGTGACCGGCACCAACGCGACTCGCGTGGGACTACCGTACATTGTTTATATATATGTGGCGGTGTTTGGGAATTAAGTACACCTGCATCGGGCGTTGGTCTTCGGTCGTGCTGCACACAATTCACTCGCGTTCTCATCTTCAGATACGCGGCGTGTTCGAAATGGATTGCCAGAAGGTATCAGCGGCAAGGGGGAGGGGGGTGGGTGATGCCGTGTGCTGAGCCTGATGGGGCTGGCGCGTTTGTGGCATCGACGTCAGCCGCCTAGCTGGGCAATCGTTTCGTGAACACCGCTGGCGCGGGCTTCGCTCGGACTCGGGCTACATGTTCGGCGTTAGTCGTTCGCTTCTACGCGGCTTACATTGCCTTTACCTAATCTTAGTATGAGCTGGGAAGTCTTATTGCGGGCCGGTCGTCGCGTTTGGGAGCTCGAGAAAATGTGCGCCTCCGCGCCAGTCGCTTTTGCGGTGCCTTCATTAATGTGGACGGAAGAAGTTTGACACCTCACAAGAAATAAGCCACGCGTTTTTGTACATCCTGTAAAAGTTTGGTATAAGTATAGCAGGGAGGCTGCAACGTTCTCAATTTGTTCCCGGGAAAAGCGTCGTTGAAAATCTCTTTCTCAGCGCGGTTAACGACTCCTCGTTCTGCGTCTACTAACTGCTTCGAAACTTGTGACGCCCTGCCTAGTCTTGGAAAACTGTTCGTACTTTGCTATACAAGCTCGTTTTCAGCCGACCACTCACTTATCCGGCCAATTTACTTTGGTATTTTAGGAGTAAGTGTTGTCCTCGAAACGCACGAACTATCTTCTTCCGGTGCACTGATTACAGCTTAATATATTATATATATATATATATATATATATATATATATATATATATATATATATATATATATAATGCCACCCTTGCTCGGAGGAAACGAAGGCGCCGTGCTCCAACTCCATTGCTCCTTTAAGATGGTCACTGGCCGGTAACGCGTTGTTAACGTAATAATGAAGCAGCTAAGGGAGACAGGTTTTTCATGCTCTCTTGCTCACGCGTTTAGGCCGGTAAGCGATTCCGTGAAGGCGGCTAAGCATTGTCGTGCAACCTAACGCTGTAGCATACATACCGCCATTTCCGTTCAGCACAACGTGATGGGTGAGCTCTTTTCTCTGGACGTGTGCTCTGGCTTTTTAGGGAACAAAACTGCAGTATATAGCGCCACGATACCGGTATATATATATTAGCTGTGCTCAGTTTTGCGCTGGGAATGCATGGATCCACGAAAATGTGCGTTGCTGAGACAAACAATTGGTGCACGGACGACTCAACGGACCGGCGTGTTCGCAGCCGAATGGCCCGGTGCGTCGTTCCGACGTACCAGGCCGCTACCCTGGCACGTCGTTCGACGCACCGCTTCCCCGGCTTTGATATCGTTGCGCGGTATTGCCGAGACGCATACGCGGCTCTAGCGCATGCGTGACCGGAAGACACAATCACGGCATGCTGGCTGCACCGCCCACGGTGTGTATAAGGCCGGCCGCTCAAGTGCGCTCGATGAATTTGTTCCAGTTTCACGACCCATTATTTAACCATTGTTCGGGTCTCCGCGTCAAGCAGGTGACGTCTCATGCTTCGTGCGCGGACTGTACGGGCCCGCCTATATAGCCTGTCCGTACGGGGCTGCGACTGCCTATACGTGCAGTGCTCTACCGTATAGTGGGAGCCCTGTCTTGGACGTGTCGCTGCTGTTGACTGAAAGGGAACGTGAACCCCGCTGGAGCGGCGGTGTTTCATTCCAACGGGGTCAGCAGGAATGTATACTCACAATTGCGCAAATTGTGTTCAAAAGAAGTGCTCGCGCATCAGTCTCAGTGGCACCACTGAGACCGGCGGCAAGCTCTCGCGAGAGCACCATTACTGCAACTCCTGTTCGCCCACTGGAAAGCACCGTTAGCAGAGGCAACGTGAAGGGGTGCGCGAGTGAGCCCTGTAGGTTCTGAAGGTGAGACATACACACTAAACACAAATAATCCCAGATGGGAGTAAATGCCTCGTCGCCTAGCGCATTCCCGAATGAGAGTTTAATATACTCCATTCATATGGAGTTTTAGTTAACTCCATCTCTCACAAGAGTTTTTATGGTGTCCAAATAAGAGTGAATTTACTTCATTTGTCTCGGGAGTTTTTACGGTGTTCCAATTGGAGTGAATATTACTTCATTTACGGAAGGGGTTTTTAGGTATCCTAATTGGAGTGAATATTACTTCATTTCTTGAGGGAGTCTTTAAGTGTTTAAATTGGAGTGAATATTACTTCATTTCTGGAAAGTGTTCTTGAGGTGTTGCAAATGGAGTAAATACCAATCCATTTCTGAAGACAGTTTCTTGAGATCCTTCAACATTATTTATACTTTTTTTTTCCTGCAATGAATTGAAGCAGCAGTTTCGTGCCAGTGGCTTTATGACACTTATTAATGACTGATGAAGTAGTGCAGATGCTATGTTTTGTGTCGGTAACAACCTTTACCGCAGCTTATTTTGTTTTCCACCTTCCTAGTTAGATTTTGAATGTATTTATAAAACTTCACTGGAGACTAATATAAAATTGAATTATAGCAAGAGCATTTATCTACCCATCTAACTTCCCTTTCTCGGCTAGTCAACTCTGTTCAATAACGTAAATCGAAACGCGAATTCAGCACAAATAAAACGACCGCATTTGCGCTTTCACGTACGCGAGAGTATGTGACATTCACAAGGTTCAAGTTGGCACGGCGATTTTTCTTTATACCACTAGATCATTATACTTGACAGAATTATATTCTCGCCTATGTATTTCTTGTTAGCATTTCAACGCACGTTATGATTAAATGAAGAAAATAAAATGCGGTTTTCCGGATAGCGGTATAATGTATATTTTATTATCTGTAGGCATTACAACATCACACGGGAGACAAAACATAGAGGGAAACACATAATTTTAAGAAAAGTACGCGTAATAAGAGCATGTTGCTTGAAATGATAGATATCAATTAACAATAATATAAAGCATATACCATACATCAGCAAGGCCAAGAGTCCAACATAACGCACATTCAATAAACAAACGCGCACGACAACAACACACTGCTGATGTACTGATAAAAGGAAGCGCGGACAACATTGAATGACAGAACGATGCGCAGCCAACTGTAACAACAACTTAATTACTCGAGTGAACCATACAGATTATCGCTCTCCTTAACTTGGGGGGAACCACATTTAAAACAAGACATGTAATCCACTTACAAAAGTGGTTGATCCCTCTTATATAGGAATCGGTATAGAACACGAAAGTGAAACTTGTCTTCACAGAAGTAGTGTAATGTTTATTGCACATTGATATATAATGTCTATTGGTGTTTTGTGGCTAAAGCGCCCTTAGGCGTTGATTAAAGTCCCTAAAAAAAACTAAAGTAGCGCCATTCGTGTCGCCCATGCAGGCTCCTCCTCTCCCGCGTGTCTTGCAGATTGTAAATGGAGCCAGTTGAGGGGTGGCATGGCTGTTGGCCGAAAAGATGGGCTTGTTCAAATCTTTCCGCTAAACGGACTAGAGCGCTGCGGTCTAACGCGATTCATTGGAAGAGTGTTCGAGAGATAAATACGGCAAGTATCATGCTTTGTAGACCAGTGAAATAATAAAAACGCTTGCACTGCAAAAAACATCACCTCAAGCAAGCAATACTCGATGCGAGAGCCGACCGTTTGCTTGCGGACGCGCTCGGCGCTGACGCTCTCGATGGCAGCGCCACTATCGCCGTGTAAACTCGGCGGCGCTAAGAATCTGCAAGCACGACGCACTAGCTTTTCTGAAGGTAGTGAAGGCGCCATTTTGTCTGTCCACTGCGTTGTTTCTTTTGGCACGCGATGCCGACCCGAAGAGCCGCGAAACGAGCGCGCGTTCCACAGACGACACCGGCGTACCGTTCGCCGAGCGGCTGCCCGAGCGCGGCCGCGCGCCGCTTTCGCTTTCGCGTCCGTAGTTTCCTCCTGGACGCTGTAGGGGCGCTGCTGCAGCTACTGAGAGAGGAGGCAGAGGCGAAGGGGTGCGGTTGGCACTACTTTATTTTTTTAGGGACTTTAGCGTTGATGCACCCACGCTGACGCCTGGTGTACAGTGCACTAGAAAATATTGGGTAGTGGAAGAAGCGGCGGCCTCGGCGCGAGGCATATTGTGTAGAAGCTCACCAGATGACGCGCGTGCTCACTTCCCGAGCACCGGCTGAGGGAGTCTGCGGCAGAACGCAGCAGGCGAGTGCGGTGGCACAGAGTTTCACAGTGCTGTGTTCATTTCTCTTCATGCTAAATATTTCAATATGATTTTATGTAAGCAACCCTAAGATCTGTACCCTGGGATGGCCGGGCACAGTACGTACCTACAATGTATGTTATCGTGATGCACGCACTTCGCGCTGCAGCGGCAGAGTGCACTTTTAGCATGGCAATTTCACTTCTTTACTCAGTTGCACCAGTCACAAGTCCCGTTCGAAACATAGAAAATACATTTGTATTGAATAGGACTTAGACAGTGACTCCCACCAAGTATGGGTATGTATTAACCCGACGTTTCGGAGCCAATTCGGCTCCTTCTTCAGGGGGTATTCTTCGGAGGTGGCGGTGTGCAGCTTTTCAAAGGTTCATCGTAAGAAAGGGGAGAGAAAGGAAGGAGGGGGGAGACACTTGACAGGGCACCTGTATTTATTGACACATGGAAATGGCGAAAGGGTGGCGAGGCTGGGGGACGCTTTACTCGCGGGAAAGCCGTTGAAGGCGGGGAGGGGGGGGGGGGCGAGATGTTTTGGTGTTGGTGACCTTGAGCGGGGGGTCCTTTCTTCGTTTCGCCATGTCTCCAAGGCCACGGACATACACAGAGGGTAGGATGCCCTTCACGCGGTTTATATTACTTCGGCTGATAAATACCCTTACTTGGTTGGAGTCCCTGTCTTAAGTCCTAATCATTTTCCCAACCAGACATGTAATTCTGTCGAAATGTGTAGCTTTAAATTTGTACTGAATGCATGCATACTGCGGCATTCTTCTATAATTATGATTTAAGCAAGCGATGAACCTGTGCATTTCCGAAGCGTGAGCCTCCTGCAGACAGTTGATTTCAGTCAATGTATAAGTAGGTAGGGGGGGGGGGGGGCATTTTCAAGAAACATTCTGCAACAGATGAGTTGCACGGTAGAGAGTACACAATACCATTTCACGTACTTATGTACAGTGGCTCAACTTCATATATCTTGAGGCCACCTGACTCTTTGGAACGGTTTAAGGACTTCACAGAAAAGTGCAGCCGTGTGTGGTAACATAAGAAGCTACAACCTTCACCGTCAAAGATTCTGCATGGCTAGCACACCCTATCCAGTCTTGTCGGTTTCTCTTACCAAGAGTAATAACATCCTTAACACTCTCATGATGCAGCTCCTGTGTATTGAATGTACCTGTGAAAAGGTTTTCTGATCTTCGAATAAACCTGAAAAGCCATCTGGTTGGATACAGTAGGCCACCATTGTCTCCTGGTGTACTGCTGGTGTGCAGCCTGGTGTATACTGAGCTGCAGCAAGACTATCAACATCCTCCTTCTTTGGGAGAAGCAATGTGGGGCATTCATCGCACTCCAATTTCAACAAAAACTTCCAGGCAACATAACCACAATTATAAAAAATGATCCGGTCGTCACTTTTTGCTTGAACACATGAGACATGGTCTGGTACAGGGCCCTGCTTTTGATAACCTGCAGTGCGAATGTCATCATTATCAAGAAGGCTTTGAATTATGTCAGTTTTGCCAGGCTTTGGACATTCCATCTCAAGGAGGGCTGTAAGAACACCATGCAGGCTCAGCATACCCATTAGCAACAGATCTGGCAAGCCAGTAAATACTTAGGGAAGACGCAGTAATGAGAAACTGTGTACTGGATGGCTGTTGCAACCGGTTGACTGCAGCGCTGTACCGAAGAGATTTTCAACTGGGTCCCGACTCAGCTTTGAGGTCATTAAGTACTTGTAGATAACATTCTGTGTCATGCAGGTCAGCATCGACAGAACGCTTGCAACTGCGACTCTCAGGCTAACAGCAGTAGATGCGGACAGAAGCGACCTCGACCACCTGCATGCAGCTCCGATTCGGTCAGGCATATCAAAAACGAAAGAAGCTTTTGCACAGAAGCATATTCCGGCCGCAGAGCTTGGCTTTTACTGGATGTCATTATTTCAATGATGTCTCGGATCGTCCTGCAACAAAAAATGCACCAAGAATTTATTTTCTAATATCCGCACTGTTTACGATCGTTTGAAGATTATGCTGGGGGGCTGTCACATCCGGGCTGTCGTTGCCATCCGCACCATCATCTTGGGTTGATGAATCATGAATTAGAGAGTTTTAGAATAGGGGCCCCAAACGTTTTGGGGCCCCAAAGAAATAGCGTCGACACCACTGCGCATGCGCGAGACGCTAACTGCGTTTGGGTTTTGCGTTGGGCACGCTATTTCGCCGATTTAGCGGGAGCCCCAAAAGCAGCCCCAAAAGTTTTGCGTCAACAAACATGGCGGCACCCATCGAAGCGGCGGCTCTCCGAGTACCAAACTCGGCTTGATTCTTGGTAACGCGTGAAGTTAGTAAGCTAGGAGAAGTGACTGCGGTTATCGCTTTCTCTCAACTAACGTGTGTAATGAAGATTGATTCATTAGACGCCGCTGATTCTGAATTCGATTGTCGATTTCATGGCTCGTAGGCCTAACGTGGATTAGCTTGGCTGGTGAAGGCACGTCAAGTTGGTTACTCAAAATTAGGCGTAATAAATTGCTTGCTGCTAATAGATTAACACCTTAATTGCAATTAAACGCAAAACCACGAAAGTCAAAATTACTCTTCCTATCATAAAATGATATAGTTTATTTTAATATTTATTATAGCTTTTCTTTGACACCGTAGTGGCGCTGCAAGCGCAAGACGGTATTCGCAAACGCAAAGCCCTATTCTAAAACTCATCGCTCTTGCATGCCCCAACGCTAACACCCGCAAAGCTCTTTGGGGCCCCAAACTTTTGGGGCCCCTATTCTAAAACTCGCTTCGCGACGAGACAAACGCACTATCTTCGTGCGTGCAGCTAGGCACACTGCAACGCGTTTTCTCTCTGGTCTTCTATGACGCATTTCCTTTGAGAGGTAGGATGGCAAATCAGGCAGGAACATGGGCACCGCGGCGTCGGTCAGCGCCAGTTTAGCTCGAGGAATTCTTACTTCCTCACCGTTGATGAAGTGAACATAGTGGCGCAAAATACAATGTGCTTTAAAGTGCCTCTTCCGCACAGTTAAAGTCTCGGAGAGTGGCTTATCTTTGCAGTGAAAATTCTTCTCCCATTGTTTCCGCCGGTCATTGTCTTTAGGCACTCCAAAAAGAGGCAACGTGCGCCCATTTACTTCTCGAGAACCAGGATACCCGCTCTTGCATCTGGGGGCATAGCAATGCGTATCGCTTTTTTTTTTCTTCTTCTTCTCTTACGTTATCCAAAAAGTGACGACAGGGCAGCATCGAACAGAGAAACGATCACGCTCGGCACTTTCGGTAGCTTCACTTGCAAAAACACGAAAAGCACGCTGGCTCGTAACACCAAGAACGACGCCGTAAAACGGTTGCAGCTACGCGGGCAACGCGGGCTCCAACCGGCACGGTCTCCTCGGGAAGAGCACACCAGCGCCTCTAGCGGGAGTCTTTGCTCTTGGCTTCACGCTGCCTGTGCGCCCAGCCCTCCGCTCTTTCCACTACCCAATACTTCTAGTTCACTGTAGCCTGGTGGCACGTCTCCTCCATCACGACTACCAACGTCGATGACCATGAGCAACCGTCGTGCATATGGAAGCTGCACTACGCTGCACACGCTAGCACAACGCGAAAGACGAAGCACGTAACTGACACACTAATACAACGCGCAAGACAAAGCACGTAACTGAATCGTCACCGAGTCAAATCAGCGCGTACAGCGCGTCGTAATTGCAGCCTCCGCGATCAACTTCAGAAACATTTTCAGAGCTAATTGCGGAGGCCA